>NC_031993.1:4681838-4689719 GCF_001879085.1 Nicotiana attenuata
GGGGGGGGGGGGAGGGGGAATTATATTTTTATTGCCCTAAAACAAAAAAAAATTGTAACGATCCTGGCGAGGCGGATACTATTTTTCCTTAGATCATTTTTGACGGGTCAGCAAAATGTTAGGTGATCTAAGTCCGGTCGCCCTGGCCCATGCAGAATGCGTGGGCTATAACACATGAAAATCTGGGAATCGGGTGGAATTCCTATTTTACTGCCCTAAAATGCCAAAAAATGAGTAACAGTCATGGCGAGGTGTTGAATATTGTTCCTTAGGTCATCTTCAATAGGCCAGCAAAATTTTAGGTGACCGGGGTCCAGTCGCCGGGCCGACTCTGAAGGTGTGGGCTATAACACACGAAAATCTGGGAATTAGGCGGAATTCAAGTTTTATGGCACTAAAATGCCACAAGACAAGTAACTATTATGGCGAGGTGGTGGCTTAATTTCCTTAGGTCATTTTTGATGGACTGGTACAATTTTAGGCCATCCAAGTCCGATCGCCCGGGCCCATGCAGAAAGTGGGCTATTGCACATGAAAATCTGGGAATCAGGCGGAATTCTAGTTTTTTGGCCATAAAATGCCAAAAAATTAGTAACGGTGACAATGAGGTGATGACTGTTATTCCTTAGGTCGTTTTATTATGGTCTGACAAAATTTTAGGCGATACGGGTCCAATCGCTCTGGCCCATGCAATTAGCGTGGGCTATATCACACAAAAATATGGGAGTCGGACAGAATTTCAATTTTATGGCCCTAAATCGCCAAAACACGAGTAACAGTCATGGTGAGGCGATAAAAATTGTTCCTTAGGTCAGTTTTATTGGCCCGGCAAAATTTTAGGCGATCCGGGTCCGATCACCCGGGCCCATGCAGAGGTGTGGGCTATAGCAGATAAAAATCTGGAAATTAGGCGGAATTCAAGTATTATGGCCTTAACACACCAAAAAATGAGTAACGTTCATGGCGAGGTCGTGAATATCGTTCCTTAGGTTGTTTTTGATCGGTCGACAAAAATTTAGGCGATCCCAGTCCGTTCACCCTGCCCCATGCTGAAGTCGCTAGCACACGCAAAAATAGAAAATTGGGCGGAATTCAAGTTTTATGAACCAAAAATGACAAAAAATGAGTAACGGTCATGGCTAGATGGTGACTATTGCTTCTTAGGTAGTTTTTGATGGACCGACAAAATTTTACGTGATCCATGTCCGGTCGCTCGAGGTTATGCAGAAAGCGTGGGCTAGAGCACACGAAAATCTCAAAATCGGACAGAATTCCCGATTTATGGCCCTAAAACACCAAAACATGAGTAACGCTCATGGCGAGTTGAGGACTATTGTTCCTTAGGTCATTTTTGATGGTCCGACAAAATTTTAGGCGAACCGGGTCCTGCCGCCCGGGCTCATGCAGAAGGCGTGAGCTATACGAAAATATGGGAATCGGGAAAATTCAAGTTTTATGGCCTTAAAACGCCAAAAAATGAGTAACAGTCATGGCGAGGCGGTGACTATTGTTCCTTATATTATTTTTGATGTGCCGACAAAATTTTTGGCGATCCAGGTCCCGTCACCAAGGCCCATGCATAAGACGTGGACTATAGCACACGAAAATCTTGGAATCAAGAGGAATTGCAGTTTTATGGCCCTAAAACGCCAAAAAATGTGTAACGGTCATGCAGAGGTGGTGACTATTTTTCCTTAGAACGTTTTAGATGGTCCGACTAAATTTTTGACGATCCAGGTCCGATCAAATGGGCCCATGCATAAAACATGGGCTATAACACACAAAAATCTGGAAATCGGGAGCAATTCCAATTTTATGGCCCTAAAACGCCAAAAAACGAGTAATGGTCATGGCGAGGTGGTGAATACCATTCCTTAGTTTATTTTTGATGGTCCGAGAAATAGTCTAGGCGGTCAAGGTCCAGTCGCCCGGGCTCATGTAGAAGGCATGGGCTATAAAAAAATATGGGAATCGAGGGACTTCAAGTTTTATGGCCCTAAAACGCCAAAAAATGAGTAACGGTCATGGAGAGGCAGTGACTATTTCTCTTTAGATTATTTTTGATGGGCCGACAATGTTTTTGGCGATCCAGTTCAGGTCTCCTGGGCCCATGCATAAGATGTGGGCTAACACACAAAAATCTGGAAATCGGGAGGAATTCCAGTTTTATGGCCCTAAAACGCCAAAAAAGAGTAATGGTCATGGAGAGGCGGTGACTATTGTTCGGTAGCTCATTTTTGATGGTCCGACAATATTTTAGGCAGTCCGGGTCCTGTCGCCCAGGCACATGCAGAAGGAATGGGCTATACGAAAATATGGAAATCGGGGGAATTTATGTTTTATGGCCCTAAAACATCAAAAAATGAGTAATTATCATGGAAATGTGGTGACTATTGTTCATTAGATCGTTTATGATGGGCCGGCAAAATTTTTGGCGATCTAGGTCCGGTCACCCGGGCCCATGCACAAGACGTGGGCTATAGCACACGAAAATCAGGATCGGGAGGAATTCAAATTTTATGGCCCTAAAATACCAAAAAAAATTATGATGGCGAGGGGGTGTCTATTGTTCCTTAGGTCCTTTTGGATGGGCCTGCAAAATTAGAGGCGATCAAGGTCCGGTCGCCCTGACCCATGCAGAAGGCGTGGGCTATAGCAAACGAAAATCTGGGAATAGGGCGAAATTCTAGTTTTATGGCCCAAAAATGACAAAAAACAATGAGGAACGATCATGGAGAGGCGGTGACTAATGTTCCTTAGGTCATTTTTAACGGTTCGACAAAAGTTTAGGCGATCCATATTAGGTCGCGTGTGCCCATGTAGATGCCGTGGGCTGTAGCAACCAAAAATTATTAAATGGGGCAGAATTCTAGTTTTATAGCCCTAATACGCAAAAAAACGAGCAATGTTCATGGAAAGGTGGTGATTATTATTCCTGTTACACCCAATGTTTTCGTACATGAGAGTATTCGTAAGTCAACCGATGTAAGCTCTGAAATGAGATCAACTTTGAAAGTACATAAAGTAAGATAATCATGTTACAATGGAGGTTAATAATATTTAAGATCATGAATACCAAGTACCAAAAGGGTTTGAAGGCTTAGAAGCTAAATGAATTGAAGAAAATAAGTTTCGTCGAAAGTCGACAAGTTGGGAATGTTGTAACATGTACTTTTGGGGCAAGAATAGGGTGTTTAAAATTATAAGGAGATTATGTTATGAGTTATTTTAGTCGTATCATAGAATGTGTTATGATTTGAAGTCAAGCGAGTTGTGGAACAAAAGATGAAAAAGGTCATCACAAGTTACATTCATAAATGTGTTGAAACTTAGGTCAAATGTAACTACGATTTTCTCCCAATATACTAAGAGTTATGGGGTGTTCCACCCATAAAATTGAAGCTCTATGAGTCTATTTTCTACCGCATTAAACGATTTATCAATAAGACATCAGAGTAGATATATACATGCAGTTTTGCAAGACTGCGCAGGCTGCTAGGTGACAAGTAGGTGTGTCACCTACTTGGTTAAATGAGAGCCCAAAAAGAGGCAATTTCGGGTCAGCCAAAGAGCCCATTTAAGGGCTTATCTCCTGCAATATAAACCTTATTATATATCACAAATAACCAGACCTAAACCCCTGCATACTTCCTCCCAAAAATTACCCACAAACCCTAATTGATTTTCTCTCCCTTTCAAGTTCTAATTGGGAGTAAAACCTAGAGTTTGAAGAACCAAGATAAGGGCTGAGTTATCAAACAAATAAGGTAAGTTCACTGCTCTCTTTCATCCATTTTTTCTTCAGTAAATTCATGGTAAGTCGTTCTATACTTGTAAGAACTCACGGGACGGTGATCGGAAGCCGTGAGTTCGAGTTATTCACTTGTAGCGGACTGTTCTGTGGACTGTTTTGTGTTGCTATTGGGCTGCATGTTTTACTACTGTTTTGTGGAGTTTTGGAGGAGGAAGGGTGAGGAGAAACACCATATAGATTTAGGGTGGTGGGCTGGTCGTACGTCGTAACATTTCCGGGTCGTTTGACACTAGTACGGTGGTCGTTTTGTGTATGAAAAGATTGGAGTGTGTTGGGCTGTTTTGTTGTATTTGATGGTGTAATATGAGGCTTGAAAATAATGTATATATGCTGTTATTGTTGTGTTATTATGTTTTTGGAGTATCTTGAATTTGGAGGAAGTAAGGATTATAGGGGAGATGCGGCCCGTTTTTTATACAAAATAAGTTTGTCGTCCGTTGTGCGATAGTTGTACCTTTCATAACTTGATGATAGTATTATTATCATTGTGTAGATTAAGGAGCGAAGAGGCAAGTTCAACTTGGTGATTGAAAAGATTGTGATAAGGTATGTTAAGGCACTTCCTTCTTTCTTTTGGCATGATCTCAAGTGAAATGAAAAAGCTATTTCATAACGGATCTACTCCTAGCAAATAAGGTTGTCCATGTTGTTATTTCCTTATAAAATTATTCTAAGAAAGTGTGTATGATCCTTGAATCCTACTGAGGTTCATATTGAGGGTATGGATGTCCAAAATGTTAATCGAAGGTGCAACGACCTCAAGTCACTCCGAAAGGTTTAGAACGTAATTCCATGAGTCTAGCATGCATTATATATAGTATCTATTTTACTCTACCGAGCCACGCTATAGTCGGCCAGGTATGGCACCTATTATGCAACCACTGATCAGTTGGGTTTACCGAGCTCCACGTGGCCGGGTACGATTCTACCGAGCCTTATGATGGCCAGGTACATTTTTACCGAGTCTTCTTTGAGGCCGGGTACGATATGATGATGATGATGCCCACAGAGGCGAATGTTTTTAAATGTTTATGTATATATATGTATTATGCATTTCATATCAGTAGCCCCCCCCCAGAGGCACTCAGATGTTACAGGTTGTATCTTCTCTATCTCTCTTTACATTACTGTTCTTGTTTATGCTTTCCTGCCTTACATACTCGGTACTTTATTCGTACTGACATCGCTTTTGCCTGGGAACGCTGCGTTTCATGCCCGCAGGTCCCGATAGACAGGTTGACATTCCTCCTAGTAGGCTATCAGCTCAGCGGAAGGTGTTGGTGAACTCCACTTGCTCCGGAGTTGCCTATTTGGTCAGTATGATTTGGACATATTTTGATTGGCATGGCGGGGCCCTGTCCCGACCTTTATGATGTGTATGTATTCTTAGAGGCTTGTAGAGAGATGTCATGTATATGAAAGATTGTATGGCCTTGTTGGCCTATGTTCAGTATACGAGAGTGTTCATTTTGGTCTTATAGGATCGTATGTCACATGTATAAGCTTGTATTATATGTTGGGTCGTCCTATGTCAAGTAGTCCCTTATGTTTTATTCTGGTTATATCATGACGGCCCTTCCGGTGCATTTACCCATGATGGTATGATAAGAAAGATACGTTACGTCGGTACTTGGTTGAATAATGTACCGGGTGCCTGTCGCGGCTCTCCAATTTGGGTCGTGACAAAAGTGGTATCAGAGCCGTTCTGTCCTAGGGAGTCTATAACCCGTGTCTCGTAGAGTCTTGTTTATGGGTGTGTTATGCACAACACTCATAAGCAGGAGGCTACATGGCATTTAGGTCTGTCACTCTTTCTTCTTACTCTAGATCGTGTGGTAGAGCTTAAGAAGTCAAACTCCTAATTTCTATTTTGTTCGTAATACAGTGATACCTACATCCAGAAAGACAGTTGGTAAGAGATCGAATGTGGCTGTGGTAGAGTTGATCAGAGGAACTCGATTTTGCATCATGCTTATGATGAGTAAATGTGAGGTCTTCAGTAGATCATGTGTGTACTAAGACGTGTAAGATTCTTGATAAGGAGCCCTAAAGAATGAATATATATCCATCCATATGGTAAAAAGCAATAAGAGAATCAGAAGGTAGATACGAGTTTCAACAAGTAAAAGAAGCAAAGTGAAGAAGGATACGACGTCCCAGTTAGTGAAGATTATCGGTATTTACAATTCAGGTAGAAAAGTATAAACATCTTGAGTTACTTTCAACAGTAACAAAGATATATACAATTGACCACACCCATCTCAATTATGCCCTATGGGAGCTAACATATATAGTTTAAGAGAAAGATGGGATATCAGGATCCAGCTTTGGTTAGAGTAACCCAAAATGGTGGATTGAGCCGCGGGAGCCAAAGGTGAAACAATGTTTTTTTTTGAAGTTTTCAGAATAATGCGATAGACAGAAGTATTAGCAGTAGAATAAGAAGAGAGTAAATGAAGCATTATGAGTAAGGTATGATAAATGGGTGATAACGGTAAATCAAACAATGGTAAGATGATAGAGTCTATGGTCAAGTGAAGGAAAAGACAAGAGATGACAGGCTCTGAGACTATAAAAGAGTATATGCTATAAAGTCATATCCTTATTTCAAGAAATGAGTTGGTGACTCCAACATGATTACTAGAAAGCTAAGTTAGACCCCCGGAGTAATAGACATCAACATAGGCTAGTAAACAAAAGAAAAATCGAACATGATAGGGACCAGAGGATTCGATAATAGTTGACATCGCGAGATCGTCAGAGACCATGTTCCAACAAAAATAGAATGGACAACGGAAGAATAACCTTTAAAGGTCATTTAGGAAGACGCTTCCCTAAAGTAAGCAATGTGAGCAAAGTTATGCTTAAGGGACTATGTGTGCCAGTTACATTAGGTGTCACCCTCATGCGTAAGGAATTCAGTTATCCATAGTAGAGAAGGGTTACCTCAAGGCGGGTAAGAGTCAGTGAAGACGTGAAAGAAGCCAAAGATGAAGAGGTAAACCATATATAGGTAAATCTTCATAGCATTAAATGCTAGTACTCCCCTAAAGGGGGGAAGATGGTGTGATATGGTAGTAAGTTGGAGTTATGTAGTTCAAGTAACTATGGAATAGTAAAGAAAGAATGCGGTAAAAAGGCAAACAAAATGAGATTACATTTAATCAGATCCTACAGATATGTTACGAATCCAGAACATTATTCAACCATGATGTCGGGGAGAAGCAGTAAGGATTTCCGGCCAGGATGTTATTGATACTAAGTGCGAATGAACACTTGATACATAAGGATCCAGTGCGAGAGGTAAGTTAAGATAAAGGAAACAACCCAAGAGAGATTATGCGGAATATAGATATGAGAATGGATCAACGAGTATTTAGTAGTTGATTCAGAAAGAGCCTAGTTATGGCTAGACAAGAGGACACAGATAAATCAGCAGATCGTGCAAGATAAACCTAGTGAACCCCAGCATAGGAAATTCAGTCTCACAGATACGACATCATAATCCTTGAGAAATATTCAGATAGGAGTTGAGGTAGTTATAGTTGCCGTAAAAAGTGTTACGAAAATAAAAGAGAGTGCCACTGGGGAGACAAAAAAAAAATTTTGAGTTCAGAAGTAACCTGCGAGAACAAGGGCACGAAGGTATATAACTGAGGATATTTATAAGTGAGTAAGAACATCAAAAATTTCGTCAGGTATATGATGGTATAAGATCACAACTTTACGAGAGTTAGAGAGTCTTCCATAAATGCTACAGTGAAAGACTAGCTGAGCAAATAAGGAAGAAGGCTTCAAACAAAGCATAGTGACCTAAATAAATAATGGTCTTGCAACAATAGTCTCACTACGACATTGTATGCTCTCCATAACAAAGTGGCACCTGTCGTAACTGAGGAAAGGGAAGTAAAATCCAAAGTAATATTCGAGATCATATGAGTTTCACAAAATTCAAATATATGTGGGCACTAAGATAAGCCAAGTATTCATGCAACAAGTGGCAGAACGACCAAGAAAGGTAATTGCTTACTTTTAACGAAAGCTGAGAAGGCACGAAAGGAATTATT
>NC_031993.1:4691743-4749592 GCF_001879085.1 Nicotiana attenuata
GAAAGGCAAAGGCATAGCGAGCTAGACTTGTGGCCGGCTTGAGGTGAGTAATAGATGTAGATGATGACCTGAGGGTTTGAGACCCCGGTATATCACATTGTGACGCTATATTGAGGCGAGACACGTACTCTATGACGAGTGCGGGGTCGATTGTGACTGGGGATTGTGACCTAGTCCGTTCCGATTGATTTTCGTACTGTGTTCTTGACTAGAAATTGTTTGGTAATCATCCTACTCGAGTTTTTATGTAATAGTGTTTTGGGGCTTTTGTGTCCATTCATGTGCATCCTTCAGGTATCCTTATCACTGCTTCCATGATGCTTAGCATATTTCATGATATCAGTCCTGAGTTAGACACTGCCTCGAAATGTTTAGTAAATAAATAAAGGTTTAAACACTTAGCTCTATAATCCCTAATAATTAGAACTGAAAATTGATAAACTTGACTGTACCCGAGTGGCTTGCATGCATATATCTGGACTGAGTGTGGATCGGGCTGCACGCCGCAGCGAACGCTACGATGATATTGCGCTTGGGCTGTAGGAGCCCCTCCGGAGCCTGAACCCCCACAGTGAGCGCGGGTACCCAAATGGATCGGGCTGCGCGCCGCAACGGTCATGTACATTTCCGGGTCATTTGACACTAGTACGATAGTCGTTTTGTGTATGAAAAGATTGGAGTGTGTTGGGCTGTTTTGTAGTATTTGATGGTGTAATATAAGGCTGGAAAATAATGTATATATGTTGTTATTGTTATGTTGTTGTGTTGTTAGAGTTATCTTGAATTTGGAGGAAGTAAGGATTATAGGGGAGATGCTGCCCGTTTTTATACAAAATAAGCTTGTCGTCCGTTGAGCGATATTTGTACCTTTCATAACTTGATGATAGTATTATTATCATTGTTGTAGATTAAGGTGCAAAGAGGCAAGTTCAACTTGGTGATTGGAAAGATTGTGATAAAGTATGTTAAGGCACTTCCTTCTTTCTATTGGTATGATCTCAAGTGAAATGAATACGCTGTTTCATAACGGATCTACTCCTAGCAACTAAGGTTTTCCATGTTGTTATTTCCTTATAAAATTATTCAAGGAAAGTGTGTATGATCCTTGAATCCTACTGAGGTTCATAATGAGGGTATGGATGTCCATAATGTTAAACGAAGGTGCAACGACCTCAAGTCACTCCGAAAGGTTTAGAGCGTGATACCATGAGTCTAGCATGCATTATATATAGTATCTATTTTACTCTATCGAGCCGCGCTATAGTCCGTCGGGTATGGCACCTATTGTGCAACCACTGATCAGTTGGGTTTACCGAGCTCCACGTGGCCGAGTACGATTCTATCGAGCCTTATGATGGTCGGGTACGTTTTTACCGAGTCCTCTTTGAGGCCGGGTATGATATGATGACGATGATGCCCATAGAGGCGAATGTTTTTAAAAGTTTATGTATATATATGTATTATGCATTTCATATCAGTAGCCCCCATAGGAACTCAGATATTACAGGATGTATCTCCTCTATCTCTCTTTATATTACTGTTCTTGTTTATGCTTTCCTGACTTACATACTCGGTACTTTATTCGTACTGACGTCCCTTTTGCCTAGGGACGCTGAGTTTCATGCCCTTCGGTCCTGATAGACAGGTTGACATTCCTCCTAGTAGGCTATCAGCTCAGCGGAAGGTGTTGGTGCACTCCACTTGCTGCGGAGTTGCCTATTTGGTCAGTATGATTTGGACATATATTGATTAGTATGGCGGGGCCCTGTCCCGACCTTTATGATGTGTGTGTACTCTTAGAGGCTTGTAGACAGATGTCATGTATATGAAAGATTGTATGGCCTTGTCGGCCTATGTTCAGTGTACGAGAGTGTTCATTTTGGTCTTATAGGACCGTATGTCACATGTATAAGTTTGTATTACATGTTGGGTCGTCCTATGTCAAGTATTCCCTTATGTTTTATTCTGGTTATATCATGACGGCCCTTCTGGCCCATTTACCCATGATGGTATGATAAGAAAGATGCATTACGTCAGTACTCGGTTGAATAATGTACCGGGTGCCTGTCGCGGCCCTCCGATTTGGGTCGTGACAGTTCCTTAGGTCGTTTTGGATGGGCCTACAAAACTTTAGGTGATTTGGCTCTAGTCGCGTAGGCACATGTAGAAGGCGTGGTCTATAGGATACAAAAATCTTGGAATCGGTTGGAATTCTAATTTATGGCCCTAAAATACCAAACAAATGAGTAACGGTAATGGCGAGGCCATTACTATTGTTCCTTAGGTCATTTTTGATGGTACAACAAAGTTTTAGGCAATCAGTGTCCGGTCGCCTGGCCGATGCAGATGGCATGGGCTATAGCACACAAAATCTGGGAATCTAGCAAAATTCCAGTTTTATGGCCCAAAACTCTAAAAATGAGGAACAATAATGGTGAAGCGATGACTATTGTTCCTTAGATCATTTTTTATGGTCTGGAAAAATTTCAGGAGATCTAGGTCCAGTCACTCCGGTCCACGTTGATGGCGTGGGCTATAGCACACGAAAATTGAGAATCGGGCGAAATTCCAGTTTTATGGCCCTAAAACGCCAAAAAATGAATAAAGGTAATGGCGAGGTGGTGTTAGTTAGGTTATTTTTGATGGACCGACAAAATTTTAGGCGATCTGAGTCGGATCGCCTGGGCCCATGCAGAAGGCGTTGGCTATACAACAACAGCAACAACAACAACAACAACAAACCCAGTGTAATCCCATAAATGGTTTTGGGAAGGGTAGTCTGTACGCAGACCTTACCTCTACGTAATTAAAGATAGAGGGGTTTTTTTCGATAGACCCTCGGCTCAAGAAATAGTAGAGATAAGATAAAGCAGCCAAGTAGTAAACAAAGGTGAAATAATGCATTATGGTGACGGGCGTGAATTACACAACAACAACAACAAAAAAAACAAACACAACATGTAATAATAAAGAACCATGACTAAGATAATACACAAATAGTCTTAGTACTACTGGTAGGCCTAGGAGAAACACACTACTAACTATCAACCTACAACCTTAATCCTCGACCTCCACGCCTTCCTATCATGGGTCATATCCTCGGTAAGCTGAAATAATGGCATGTCCTGCCTAATAACCTTTCCCCAATACTTCTTAGGCCTTTTATTTCTCCTCTGCAGACCCGTCACGGTGAACCCCTCACACCTCTTAACTGGTGCATCTATGTCTCTCCACTTCACATGCTCGAACCATCTCAACCTAGATTCCTGTAACTTGTCCTCCACATATGCCATTCATACCTTGCCCTTAATAACTTTATTTCTAAGCATGTCCTTCCTAGTATGCCCACACATCCATCTCAACATCCTCATTTCAGCTACTTTCATCTTCTGGACATGGGACTTCCTGATAGGACAACACTCAGCCTCATAAAACATAGCTAGTCTAACCACCACTTTGTTGAACTTGCCCTTAAGTCCGGGTGGTACATTCTTATCACAAAAAACCCCTGAGGCGAGCATCCATCTCATCCACCTACTCTAATACATGAGTATCATCATCATCAATATCCCCATTACCTTGAATAATGGCCCAAGATACTTGAAACTATCTCTTTTGGGTATGGCTTGAGTACCAATCCTCACTTTCACTCCTTCATCATGCAACCCAACACTAAACATGCACTCCAAGTACTCTGTTTTTGACCTACTCAACTTGAAACCTTTATACTCCAGCGTCTGTCTCCAAACTTCCAACCTAGCATTAACTACGCCATGCGTCTCGTCAATCAGTACTATGTCATCAACGAGTAGCATACACCATGGAATCTGCCCTTGTATGTATCGGGTCAACACATCTAACGCTAAAGCAAATAAAAACGGGCTAAGAGCCGATCCCAGGTGTAGCCCCATCTCTACTAGGAAATGATCCGAGTCTCCTCTACAATCCTCACCCGAGTCTTCGCTCCCTCGTACATGTCCTCAATCACCCTAATGTACGCCACCGGGACACCTCTAGACTCTATACATCTCCATAGGACCTTTCTCGGGACTTTATCGTAGGCCTTCTCTAGGTCAATGAATACTATATGCAACTCCTTCTTCCTGTCCATATATCGCTCCACCCATCTCCGCACAAGGTGAATGGATTTTGTAGTATACCATCCCGACATAAATTCGAACTGGTTCTCGGAAATAGTAACACTACGTCGCATCCTCCTCTCCACCACCCTTTCCCAAACTTTTATAGTGCGACTCAGCAGCTTGATACCCCTACAGTTGTTACAGTCCTGTATATCACCTTTGTTATTATACAATGGGATCATCAAACTCCACCGCCAATCTTCAGGCATCTCTTTTGTCCCGAAAATGACATTAAACAAACCAGTAAGCCACTCCAAGGCAACCCGACCCACTTCCTTCCAAAATTCTACTGGGATCTCGTCAGGCCCAGCTGCCTTACCCCTGCTCATCTTCTGCATTGCCCTTTCAACCTCATCGCTCCTGATAAGGCGTTGGCTATAGCACAACAAAAATATGGGAATTGGGCAAATTCTAGTTTTATAGCCCTAATATGCCATGACGAGGTGATCATTATTGTTCCTTAGATCATTTTTGAATGGGCTATAGTACACGAAAATCTAGGAATCGAGCATAATTCTAATTTTATAGCCCTTAAAATGCAAAAAAAAAACGAGTAATGATAATGGCGAGGCGATGATTATTGTTTACTAGATCATTTTTACTACGCCATAAAATTTTTAGGCGATTCGAGTCCGGTCACCTTGGCATGCAGAAGACGTTGGCTGTAGCTCACAAAAATTTGAGAATCTTGCAAAACTCAAATTTTATGGCAAAAAATCTCCAAAAAATGAGGAACGGTCATAGAGAATCAATGACTACTCTTCCTTAGGTCATTTTGTTTTAGTCTGACAAGATTTTAGGAGATCCATGTTCGGTCGCACGAGCCCATGCAGTAGGCGTAGGCTATAGCTCACAAAAATTTTGGAATCAGCAGAATTATAATTTTATGGCCCTAAACGCCAAAAAATGAGTAACGGTCATGGCGAGACCGTGACAATTGTTCTTTAGGTCATTTTTTATGGTCCAGAAAATTTTAGGTGATCCGAGTCTGATCTCTCGGGCCCATGTAGAAGGCGTGGGCTATAGCATACGAAAATTTGATAATCGGGCGGAATTCTAGTTTTATGGCCCTAAAATGCTAAAAGACGAGTAACAGTCATGAAGAGGTTGTGACTATTATTTCTTAGGTTGTTTTTGATGGAACGACAAGTTTTAGGTGATCTGGGTCCGATCGCCATGGCCCATGCAGAAGGCGTGGTTTGTAGCACACAAAAATCTGAGAATGGATTAGAATTCCTGTTTTATGGACCTAGAACGCCAAAAAAAAGTGGAACAGTAATGGCGAGGTGTTGAATATTGTTTCTTAGTTAGTTTTTGATGGGCCGAAAAAATTTTAGGTGATCCGGGTCCAATCGCCCGGACCCATGTAGAAGACGTGTGCTGCACAAGAAAATCTGGGAATCAGCAAAATTTCAATTTTATGGCCCTAAAATGCCAAAAAATGAGGAACAGTCATGGCGAGGTGGTGACATTTTTCCTTAGGTCATATTTACGGTCCGGCAAAGTTTTAGGCGATCCGGGTCCAGTCGCGCGGGCCCATGCAGAAGGCATGGCCTATAGCACACGAAATTCTGGGAATCAAGCGGAATTCCAATTTTATGCCCCTAAAATACATTAAAAAATGAGGAACAGTCATGGCGAGGTGGTGACTATTGTTCCTTAGGTCATTTTGATGGTTCAACAAAATTTTAGGCGATCCGGGTCAAGTCGCCCGAGCCCATGCAGATGGCGTGGGCTATAACACCCTAATATCGTGTAATAATACGGAATTCCAGTTTTTATGGCCCTAATACGCCAAAAACCGAGTAACGATCATGGAAAGATGGTTATTGTTGTTTCTTAGGTCGTTTTGGATAGGCCTGCAAAATTTTAGCCTATTTGGGTCTGGTCGCTCGGGTCTATACAGAAGGCGTGGGCTATAACACATGAAAATATGGGAATCAGGTGGAATTCTAGTTTTATGGCCCTAACATGCCAAAAAATGAGTAACAATCATGGCGAGGCGGTTAGTATTGTTCCTTAGGCCGTTTTTGATGGTACACCAAAATTTTAGACGATCTGGATCCGGTCGCCCGGGCCCTTGCAGATGACATGGGCTATAGCATATGAAAATTTGGGAATCTAGTTGAATTACAGTTTTATGCCCAAAAACTCCAAAACATCGAGAAACGATAATGGCGAAGCAATGACTATTATTCCTTAGGTCATTTCTTATAGGCCGACAAAATTTTAGGCGATCTGGGTCCGGTCGTCCGGGCCCATGGAGAAGGTGTGGGCTATAGCACACGATAATCTGGTAATAAGTTGGAATTCTAGTTTTGTGGCCCTAAAATGCCAAAAATGAGTAACGGTAATCGGGATGCAGTGACTATTATTCCGTATATTATTTTTTATGGTCCGGATTAGGCGATCTGGGTTGGATTGCCCAAGCCCATGTAGAAGGCATAAGCTATAGCACACGAAAATATGAGAATCGAGCGGAATTTTAATATTATGGCCTTAAACCACCAAAAAAAAGGAACGCTCTTGGCGAGGTGATGACTATTGTTCCTTAGGTAATTTTTGAGTAGCAAGAAAAATTCTAGGCGATATGGATCCGGGCGCCCGGGCTCATGCAGAAAGCGTGGGCTATAGCTCCGAAAATCTAGGAATCGGGTAGAATCTCAATTTTATGGCCCTAAAACAACAAAACGAGTAATGATAATGGCAAGGCGGTGACTATTATTCCTTAGGTCTTATTTGATGGGCCCGAAAAATTTTAGGCGATCCGGGTCCGGTCGCCTTGGCCTATGCAGAAGGCGTGGGCTATAGCACACGAAATGAGAATCGGGCGAAATTCCACTCTAAAACACCAAAAGACGAGGAATAGTTATGGAAAGGCAGTGACTATTGTTCCTTAGGTAATTTCTGATAGGCCAAAAAAATTTTAGGCGATCCGGGTTCGGTGCCCAACACCATGTAGAAGGCGTGGGCAATAGCACACGAAAATTTGGGAATCGGGTGGAATTTCAGTTTTATGGCCCTAAAACGCCAAAAACAAGTAATAGTCATGGCAAGGTCAATCTTGATGGGCAAGCAAAATTTTATGTGAACCGGGTCCGATCTTCTGGGCCCAAGCAGAAGGCGTGGGCTATAGCACACAAGAATCTAGGAATCGGGCTGAATTTCGAATTTATGCCCCTAAAGTGCTAAATAACGAGTAACGATCATGGAGAGGAGTTGACTGTTGTTCCGTAGATCATTTTTAATGGGCCACAAAAAATTTTAGGAGATCCACGTCCGGTCGCCTGGGCCCATGCAGAAGATGTGGGCTATCGCACACGAAAATATGGGAATCGTGAAAAAATCCAGTTTTCTGGCCCTAAAGTGCCAAAACACGAGGAACAGTTATGGCGAAGCGGTGACTATTGTTCCTTAGGTTATTTTTGATAGGCCAAAAAATTTTTAGGCGATCCGAGTTCGGTTGCCCAGCCCCATGCAGAAGGCGTGGGTTATAACACAAGAAAATCTGGGAATTAGGTGGAATTCTAGTTTTATGGCCCTAGAATGCCAAAAAATGAGTAATGGTAATCGTGATGCAGTGACTATTATTCCTTAGATTTTTTTTATGTTCTGGAATTTTTTTAGACGATCTGGATCGGATATCCCAGGCCCATGCAGAAGGCGTAGGCTATAGCACACGAAAATAAGAAAATCGGGCGGAATTCCAATTATGGCCTTAAAATGCCAAAAATAAGGAACGATTTTGGCGAGGTGATGACTATTGTTCCTTAGGTCATTATTGAGTGGCAGGAAAACTTTTAGGCGATCTGGGTCCGGTCTCCCGAGACCATGCTGAAGGCGTGGGCTATAGCTTATGAAAATCTAGGAATTAGGTTGAATTCAAATTTTATGGCCCTTAATCGCTACAAAACAAGTAACGCTCATGAAAAGGCTGTGACTATTGTTCCTTAGATCGTTTTTAATGGGCCAAAAATTTATTAGGCGATCGCAATCCAGTCGCCCAGGCCTATGCAGAAGACGTGGGCAATAGCACACAAAAATCTGGGAATTGGGCGAAATTCTAGTTTTATAGTCCTAAAATGCCCAAAAAATGAGTATCTATCATGGAAAGGTGATGACTATTGTTCCTTAGGTCATTTTTTATAGACCAATAAAATTTTAGCCAATCCGGGTCCGGTCGCTCAGTACCATGCAGAAAACGTGGGATATAGCACACGAAAATATGGAATCAGGTAAAATCTCAGTTTTATGGCCCTAAAATGCCAAAAACGAGTAACGATCATCGCGAGACGGTGACTTTATTGCTTATGTCATTTTTGATGGGCCGAAAAACTTTTAGGCGATCCGGGTCCGGTCGTTTAGGCCCTTGCAGAAGGTGTGGACTATAGCACACGAAAATAAGAAAATTGGGCAAAATTCCAGTTTTATGCCCTTCAAACGCCAAAAGACTAGTAACAATCATGGTGAGGTAGTGACTATTGTTCCTTAAGACATTTTTGATAGGCTAGAAAAATTTCAGGCGATGCGGGTCCGATCGCCCAGCCCCATGCAGAAGGCGTGGGCTATAGCACACGAAAATCTAGGAACCGGGCTAACTTCCAATTTTATGGCCCTAAAACGCTAAAAACTAGTAACGGTCATGGCGATGTGGTAACTATTGTTCCTTAGATCATTTTTAATGAGCCGGAAAAAAAATTAGGAGATCCACGTCCGGTCGCCTGGGCCTATGCAGAAGACATGGGTTATAGCACATGAAAACCTGGGAATCAGGCAGAATTCTAGTTTTATGGCCCTAAAATGCCAAAGCACGAGGAACAGTCATGGAGAGGCGGTGACTATTGTTACTTAGGCCGTATTTTATGGGCCGAAAAAAATTTAGGCGATCCGGGTCCGGTCGCGCAGCCCCATGTAGAAGGCGTGGGATGTAACACAAAAAATTTGGGAATCAGGCAAATTCCTATTTTATGGCCTTAAATGCCAAAAATCAAGTAATAGTCATGGCAAGGTGGTGACTATTATTCCTTAGCTCATTTTTGATTGCCAAGAAAATTTTTAGGTGATCCGGGTCCGGTTTCCCGAGCCCAGGCTGAAGGCGTGGGCTATAGCACACAAAAATCTAGGAATCGGGCTGAATTCTAGTTTTTTGCTGATTCGGGTCCGGTTGCTCCGACCCATGCAGAAAGCGTGGGCTATAGCACACGAAATTTGGGGAATAGGGTAGAATCTCAATTTTATGGCCCTAAAACGCCAAAAACGAGTAACGATCATGGCGAGGAGGTGATTATTATTCCTTAGGTCATTTTTGATGGGCCGACAAATTTTGGCGAGGAGGTGACTATTATTCCTTAGGTCGTTTTTGATGGGCCGGCAAAATTTTAGACGATCCGGGTCCGGTCGCCTAGGCCCATGCAGAAGGTGTGGGCTATAGCATAGGAAAATCTAAGAATTGGGCGAAATTCCTGTTTTATGGCTGTAAAATGCTAAAAGTCAAGGAACGGTTATGGCAAGGCGGTTATGGTTAGGCCAAAAAAGGTTTAGGCGATCCGGGTCTGGACACCCAGCCCCAGGCAGAAGGCGTGGGATATAGCATACGAAAATTTGGGAGTTCGGCGGAATTCCAAATTAGTGGCCCTAAAACACCAAAAATCAAGTAATAGTCATGGAGAGGTGGTGACTATTGTTCCTTAGCTCATTTTTGATGGAAAAGAAAAATTTTAGGTGATCTGGGTCCGATCTCCCGAGCCCAGGCAGAAGGCTTGGGCTATAGCACACGAAAATCTAGGAATAGGGCTAAATTCTGATTTTATGGCCCTAAAACGCCAAAATACGAGGAACACTCATAACGAGGCGGTGACTATTGTTCCTTAGGCTGTTTTTATGGCCAAAAAAATTATAGGCGATCCGGGTTCGGTCGCCTGGGCCCATGCAGAAGACGTGCGCCATAGCACACGAAAATCTAGGAATCGGGCAGAATTCCTATTTTATGGCCCTAAAACACCAAAACACGAGGAACGGTCATGGCGAGGTGGTGACTATTGTTCCTTAGGTCGCTTTTTATGGGCCGAAAAGGTTTTAGGCGATCCGAGTTCGGTCGCCCAACCCGATGTAGAAGGCGTCAGATATAGCACACGAAAATCTGGGAATCCGGCGAAATTCCAGTTTTATGGCCCTAAAACGCCAAAAATCAAGTAATAGTCATGGAGTGGTGGTGACTATTGTTTCTTAGATCGTTTTTTATGGGAAAAAAAGTTTTAGGCGATCCGAGTCCGGTCTACTGAGCCCAGGCAGAAGGCGTGTCTATATCACACGAAAATGTAGGAATCGGGCTGAATTCCAATTTTATGGCCCCAAAACGTAAAAACGTGTAACGGTAATGGCGAGGTGGTGATTATTTCCTTAGATCATTTTGAATGGGCCGCAATAATTTTTAGGCAATCCGAGTCCGGTCACCTAGGCCCATGTAGAAGATGTGGGCTATAGCACATGAAAATCTGAGAATCGGGCGGAATTCCTATTTAATGGCCCTAAAATGCAAAAATACGAGGAACGGTAATGGCAAGGCGGTGACTGTTGTACCTTAGGTCATTTTTTATTGGCCAAAAAATTTTTAGGCGATCCGCATCCGTTCGCCGAGCCCTATGTATAAGGCATGGGCTATAACACACGAAAATCTGGAAATCGGGCAGAATTCCAGTTTTATGCCCCTAAAATGTGAAAAAACATGTAACAGTCGTAGCGAGGTGGTGACTATTATTCCTTAGGTTGTTTTGGATGGACAAAATTTTTTTTAGGTGATCCAGGTCTGGTCTCTTGGGCCCAGGCAGAAGGCGTGGGCTATAGCATACGAAAATCTTGGAATCGGCCTGAATTCCAGTTTTATGGCCCTAAAACGCTAAAAAACGAGTAACGGTCATGGCTAGGCGGTGACTATTGTTCCTTAGATTGTTTTAATGGGACGTAAAAAAATTTATGGGATCCGGGACCAGTCGCCTAGCCCCATGCAGAAGACTTGGGCTATCACACGAAAATCTCTGAAACGGGCAGAATTCCAATTTTATGGTCCTAATACACAAAAAATGAGTAACAGTCATGGCGAGGTGGTGAATATCGTTCCTTAGGTCATTTTTTATGCTCTAACAAAACTTTAGGCAATCCAGATGCGATCGCCCGGGCCCATGTAGAAGGCGTGGGCTATAGCACATGAAAATCTGGGAATCGAGCAGAATTTCAGTTTTTTGGCCCTAAAACGCCAAAAAACAAGTAACAATCATGGCGAGTTGATGAATATTGTTCCTTAGGTCCTTTTATATGGTCTGGTAAAATTTTAGGCCATCCGGGTCCGGTCGCTCCGGCCCATGCAGATGGCATGAGCTATAGCACACGAAATTTTAGTAATCGAGCGAAATTCTGATTTTATGGCCCTAAAACGCCAAAAAACGAGTAACACTCATTTAGAAACGGTGACTATTGTTCCTTAGGTTATTTTTATGGGACAGAAATATTTTAGGAGATCCGGTTCCAGTCTCCCAACCCCATGCATAAGGAGTAGGCTATAGCACACGAAAATTTGGGAATCAAGCGGAATTTCAGTTTTCTGGCCCTAAAACGCCAAAAAACAAGTAACAGTATTGGCGAGGTGGTGATTGTTGTTCCTTAGGTCATTTTTTATGGGCAAGAAAAATTTAAGGTGAATCGGGTCTGGTATCTTGTGCCCAAGCAGAAGGCGTGGGCTATAACACATGAAAATCTTAGAACCGGGCCGAATTCCAATTTTATGGCCCTAAAACGCTAATAATGAGTAACGGTCATGGCGAGGAGGTGACTATTGTTCCTTAGATAATTTTTAATGGGCCGTAAAAAATTTTAGGAGATCCACGTCCGGTCGCCTGGGCCCATGCAGAAGACATGGGCTATAGCACACGAAAATCTTGGAATCGAGCTGAATTTTAGTTTTATGACCCTAAAATTCCAAAACAGGAGCAACGGACATGGAGAGGTGGTGACTATTATTCCTTTGGTCATTTTTTGTGGGCCCAAAAAATTTAGGCAATTAGGGTCTGGTCGCATAGCCCCATACAGAAGGCGTGGGCTATAGCACACGAAAATCTAGGAATCCGGCAGAGTTCCAGTTTTATGGCCCTAAAACACAAAAAATCAAGTAATAGTCATGGTGATGTGGTGAATAATTTTTCTTAGCACTTTTTTGATGGGTAAGAAATTTTTTAGGTGATCCAGGTCCGGTCTCCTAAGCCCTGGCAGAAGGCGTGGGTAATACACGAAAATCTATGAATCGGGCTGAATTTCAATTTTATGCCCCTAAAACGCTGAAACTGTGTAACTGTCATGGCAAGGCGATGATTATCTCCTTCTATCATTTTTAATGGGCCGCAAAAAATTTAGGCGATCCGGGTCTGGTCGCCTGCGCCCATGCAGAAGACATGAGCTAGCACAAGAAAATCTGAGAATCGGACGAAATTCCTGTTTTATGGCCCTAAACTGCCAAAACACGAGGAACGGTCATGGCGAGGCGGTGACTATTGTTCCTTATGCCGTTTTTATGAGCCAAAAAGTTTTTAGGCAATCCTTGTCCGGTCGCCTGGCCCCATGCAGAAGGCAGGGGCTATAGCACACGAAAATTTGGGAATCGGGCAGAATTCCAGTTTTATAGCCCTAAAATGCCAAAACACAAGGAACGGTCATGGTGAGGCGGTGACTATTGTTCCTTAGGTCATTTTTGATGGACAAGAAAAAATTTAGGTGATCCGGGTCCGATCTCTTGGGCCCGGAAGAAGGCGAGGGCTATAGCATACGAAAATCTCGGAATTAGGCGGAATTCATATTTTATGGCCCTATAATGTCAAAAATGAGTAACGGTCATGGCAAGGCAGTGATTATTGTTCCTTAGGTCATTTTTATGGTTCGACAAAGGTTTAGGTGATTCGGGTCAGGTTACCCAGGCCCAGGCCCATGCATAGCATACAAAAATTTTGGAATCGAGCGAAATTTTAATTTTATGGCCCTAAATGCCAAAAAATGAGTAACACTCATGGTGAGGCGGCGACTATTGTTCCCAGGTCATTTTGGATGGCCTGCGAAATTCTAGGTGATTTGGGTCCGGTCGTCCGGACCCATGCTGAAGGTGGTGACAATTGATCCTTAGGTCATTTTTATGGGCCGGCAAAATTATTGGTGATCTGGGTCAGGTCGCCCAGGCCCGTGTAGCAGTCATGGGCTATAGAATATGAAAATCTGGGAATCGGGCGAGATTCCCCTTTTATGACCCTAAAATGCCAAAAAATAAGGAATATTCATGGAGAGGTGGTGACTATTATTCCTTAGGTCATTTTTTATGGTTCGGCAAAATTTTAGGCGATCCGGGTCCGGTCACCCGGGCCTATGCACATGTCGTGGGCTATAGCACACGAAAATCTAGAAATTGGGCGAAATTCCAAATTTGTGGTCCTAAACGCCAAAATGAGGAACAACCATGGAGTGGCGGTGACTATTGTTCCTTAGGATATTTTTTATTATCTGGCAAAATTTTAGGCGATCGGGGTCCGGTCGCCCAGGCCCATGCAAAAGGCGTGGGCTAGGACACAAACATATGAGAATCGGGCGGAATTCCAGTTTTTTAGCCCAAAAACACCAAAAAATGAGGAACGATCATGGTTAGGAGATGATTATTGTTTCTTAGGTCGTTTTTGATCGTCTGACAAAATTTTAGGCGATCCAGGTCTAGTCGCACGGGCCCATGCAGAAGGCGTGGGCTATAACATATAAAAATCTAGGAATCAGGCGGAATTATTGCTTTATAGCCCTAAAATGCCAAAAGAGGAGTAACAGTGATGGCTAGAAGGTGACTATTTTTCCTTGGCCATTTTTGATAGGATGACAAAGTTTAAGCGATTCGGGTACGTTCCCTTGGGCACATGCAGAAGGTGGTGACTATTGATCCTTAGGTCATTTTTGATGGGCCGACAAAATTTTAGGTGATCCGGGTCCGATCGCTCGGGCCCATGCAGAAGGCGTGGGAATCAGGCAGAATTTCAGTTTTATGATCCTAAAACACCAAAAAAAGAGGAAGAGTCATGGCGAGGCGATGACTATTGTTCCTAAGGTCTCTTTTATGGTCCGACAAAGTTTTAAGCAATCCGGGTCGGTTGCCGGGCCTATGCACATGGCGTAGGCTATAACATACGATAATCTATGAATCGGATGGAATTTCAGTTTTATGGTCCTACAACGCCAAAAGACGAGTAACGGTCATGGCCAGGTGGTGACTATTTTTCCTTAGGTCGTTTTTTATGGGCCGGCAAATTTTTTGGCAATCCGGGTCTGGTCGTCCGGGCCCATGTAGAAGGCATGGGCTATAGCACACGAAAAATATGAGAATTAGGTAGAATTCTAGTTTTATGGGCCGGAAATGCCAAAAAATGAGTAACTGTTATTGTAAGGCGGTGACTATTGTTCCATAGGTCCTAAAACGCCAAAAGACGAGTAACGGTCATGTAAAAGCGGTGACTATTGTTCTTGTAACGACCCGGACGGTCATTTCGAGAGTTATAGCCTCGTTCCCCTATTTCCTGCTTCTTTTGTGTTCTTTAGCTATAGTTTGACTTACCGGGTTAGTTGGTTAGGGTCCGGAGTGGTATTGGAGTAAATTGAGACACTTAGTCTCTTTTGTGAAGGCTTAAGTTGGGAAAGTTGACCGGATATTGACTTATGTGTAAACGACCTTGGATTTGATTTTTGATGGTTCCGTTAGCTTCGTTAGGTGATTCTGGACTTAGGAGCGTGTACGGAATGTGATTTGAAGGTTCGTGGTAGAACTAGGCTTGAATTGGCGAAAGTTGGAAATTTGGCAATTTTGGTCGGTAGTGGAAAGTTTGATATCAGGATCAGAATAAAATTTCGGAAGTTGGAGTAGGTTCGTGGTGTCATTCCTGACTTGTGTTCAAAATTTGGGGTCATTCGGACGTGATTTAATAGGTTTCGGCGTCGTTTGTAAAATTTGGAAATTTAGATGTTCTTAAGCTTGAATCCGAGGGTAATTTGGTGTTTGGTGTTCTTTTGAGTGATTTGAAGGCTCGACTAAGTTTGAATGATATTATGGGATGTGTTGGTATGTTTGGTTGAGGTCCCAAGGGCCTCGGGTGAATTCCGGGTGGTTAACGGATCAAGTTTGAAGTTTGGAGAATGGTTGAAGTTTGGAACTCAGCTGTCATAACTGTATATGCGGAGAGGGGGCCGCAGGTGCGAGCCGCAAAAGCGGGATTCTGATCGCAGGAGCGATAGGAAGAAGAGTTGGCAGAGTCCGCAGGTGCGAGGGTTTCGCCGCACCTGCGATGGTCGCAGAAGCGGAAGAGAGGGCGCAGGTGCGAGGCTGAACCCCAAAAGTGTGAGGATTTCCGCACCTGCGATGGTCTTTCCGCAGGTGCAGCATCGCAGAAGCGATAATTGGACCGTAGATTGTTGCGGCCAAACGCACACGCAAGTATACGCGGTCGTCAAGTAATAAAGTGACTAAGAGTCGATGTCGAACCCAGGAGGACTTGCGATTAACTATTAACTAAATTAGACTATCCTAATTATCTAAACAAGAATTAAACCTAGAAATATTTGACTCTAAACTAATTAAAATAAAGAGAAACAAATAATGAACTTTGAACAAGGAAAAAGCATATTTTTACGATATCAATGTAATGAAAATGATCTAGGGTTATGGGCTATCCAACAATCCTATTGTATTCTTCAATTGAATTGACTGACTAATTTATCTAGCTTATTGGTTGACAGGGTTAATATTGCTCATAAGGATCTGTCGAGTTCTTACTCGCCTATTCAAGCTAACCTAACGCCTATATGTCTATGGAGTTAGAATCAACAAGAACACATTTATAATTCCTGTAATTCAACCAAGCAAGGCAATTAAGTCTATGTCTATCCTAACCGCAAATCTGTCCCCCGATGCCCAGGTTCAAGAACTTGCTCTACTCAATCCTATGTGCAATCTAGAATTCTCACTTTCGAGTTCAATTCTGGATTCGTAGATAGTATCCAATTGGTGATCAAGCAATAAAATAATTAAGCGCAGGATTGAATAAATAAACCAATATGATAAGCTAAGAAATCAAAATCAATATTCGAATAACAATAGTCATGAAAGAATCACAACCCTAGAACGTGAAGTTTAGCTCCACATAGACATGGTAGCCAAACAACAAATCATCCAAAGAAACATAAAAATTACGAAGTTTGGTGGAAGAAAAGATGAAACTCGGCCTCTACGGCGGCTCTGTGCTCTCCCTTGGTCAAAAGTTATATAAAAAATTGTGTTTAAGGACTATTTATAGGTGTAGGAAAAACATAGACAAAATAACCTAGTCCAAAACCAAAAAGGAGACAAAATAGACTGAAAAGAAAAAACGAAACTCGCGCTGGAAGTCCCGACGCAATCTTAAACGCGAACTAAAACTCTCGGGCCGCCTGCCTCTGCCAATTCTTCATGTCTTCAGCTAATTCCTCAAATCATTCTGCTTTTCATATCATTTTGCTTGTTCAATTCCTTTATAACCTTTATCCAATCATCACGTAATGATTAGCAAGTACTCTTTATGTGATGATTGGATCCATTAGATTGTCCTTTAATCACTCCTTTAGATTAATAACTTTTGCTCCAAATTCTAGTACCTACATTATCCATTAACACAAATAAGTATAAAACTCCACAATCAAGTTAAATTGGGTATATTCAATATCAAATACAATAAAAAAGCAGTCAAAATGCGAGTAAATTAATATCGAAACATACGAAAATATGCCTAACATCACTACCCCACACTTAAACCTTTATTCGTCCTCGAACAAAAAAGTATAATAGACGAAACAAAATTAAGCTCCTACAATTCAAATCATGCTACACGTATGACCATGGTTGATTGCAACAATTAAACTTTAGCATATGCATTCAACAACACTTCCCTTTGCTTAGGCCATTCTTCAAAAATATTCAAAAAAAATACAATATGCTCACAACAATCCTAGCCTCAAAAACCGACTCAATGTTACAATGCACTCATGGCTTGAACACCCAACATCATAGAGAAGTCTAATAACGTTACCTATCCCTCGTGAAACCATGTGGCCTCACAACAAAAGCAAATAGAGTAAAATCAATCCACACATTCGAATCACATTCTCACATATATCAAAGAAAATCGCTCACTCTCACAAAAGAAGTCACATGCATGTAATTGATACCATAGGCTTGTCCTTAATGTAAATTTCTACTAATGTAGGCTCACTCGATCTAGAATCAATTAGGACTTTTCATGGTTGTAATGTGGGCTAAGGGACGGGTAGGATATATTTAGGAATAGTGACTCAACCTCCTAAGCACTTTAACACATCATATGATAAACTTTAAGCGCAAATTCTTCAATCCTCTTCAGTTTCACTGTATACGGCAAAATTGGAGGGACCAATTTCCCGCCATCGGAGGATTTCGAAAGATCGCCTCGAAGCCTCGAGGCCGCAAAGATGCGCTCGAGTCTTCTCCGTCGGAGCCTATCGACACCCGACCTTAAGAGGAGCTAAGTCTGCCAAAGCTTAGCCATGCTATTCCGAGCCCTAATCGGGGCGTCACTTCCAGCCGTCCCATCTCCACACCTTTCCAGCTAATGTATGCCTCACCATATAAGCTTCTCCCCCTTCTATATAAAGGGGATTCTGATTATGTTGTAGAGGACTGATGTTCCTCCAAAGAATCTATATGAAATATATGATAACTCTCTCTCTTTCTCTCTAATACACTCTCTTGACATTGTTGCTCTATCTTATTATCTTCATACTCGTTCTATATTTATTGCTTGTTATTGGCCATAAAGAGCCCCCTTTAATATTATTGCATCTGTTAGCCCTTCCCCGATTGCCCCTGATAGCTCAAGCCTGAGCTCGGGACCCGACCTCGAGGCCCCAAATCAACCAGCTCGAGGCCCCGAAAGGCTATCTCTCGGTTCGATTACCACTTTATTTTAGCTCGCATATCGCCCTTAAACTTTACACACATAGCATCTATTGCTCCACAACTAGCATAAAAATAGATCACGTATTTTTAGAGTCCCATCAACAAATTTAATTGTTATTACCATTTTCACGGTAAACAGTTTGGCGCCCACCGTGGGACTAAGAATAATAGTGATTATTTTCTTGCTAGTTTCACTACACAACGCAAGTTATCTTTCACACTTCTTCTTGTCCAAGATCTTCGATTTCAGGTCAAAATGTCGGGCTCAGTGAACAGAGTTGAGAACAACAACCTCGAAAACCACAGAGAGAACGGTGTGGCTGTTCCGAGCGTCGGCACGCCACCACTGAACCCCGGTAACGCACCTGGACCGATTCCAGCGGACGCGGGTTCGCAAGACGCACAGCAGGTCGACGAAACTTCACACACCGACAGGAGCGTACAACAAGGCGACCAATAGGAAGCCCAAAAAACACCAGCTCGGGAAGAACAGGAAGTTAGCCTTCAAGTTATTTTTGAAATGTTGCAGGCACAACAGCTGGCTGTCGCTCAGCTGCAAAGCCACCCAAAAACTCCCAGCACAGTAGCACCAGGGACAACTCCCCCGGCCGAACAGGCACCAGAGAGACTGAGCAATAATGGTTAGATAGCCGACCCTGCTATCGTAAAAATGCTCGAGGATCTTACTAGAAGAATCGAGTCGGGCGAGAAGATGATAGCTGCCAACGACAAGAAGGTCGAAACTTACAACTCCAGGGTCGACCAAATCCCGGGCGCGCCGCTAGTCCTAAAAGGCGTAGATTCGAGGAAGTTCGTGCAGCGGCCGTTCCCTGAGGAAGCAGCTCCGAAACCCATCCCAAAAAAGTTTAGAATGCCAGAACTCCCGAAGTACAACGGGAGCTCAGACCCTAACGAGCACGTTACCGTCTACACGTGCGCAGTAAAGGGCAACGAAATAAAAGACGACGAGATCGAGTCCGTCTTACTGAAGAAGTTCGGGGAAATGCTCTCGAAAGGGGCCATGATATGGTACCATAATCTAGCTCCCAACTCCATAGACTCATTCGCCATGCTGGCAGACTCCTTCATAAAGGCACACGCCGGTGCCATCAAAGTAGCGATAAGGAAATCTGACGTATTCAAGATCAGGCAAAGGGAGAACGAAATGCTGCGAGAGTTCTGTCTTGCTTTCAAACGGAACAAATGGAACTACCCCCGGTCTTCGACGACTAGGCGGTACAGGCCTTCACTCAAGGGCTGAACGAGCGGAGTTCAGTGGCCTCGCAGCAGTTGAAAGAAAATCTGATCGAGTATCACGCCGTAACCTGGTCGGATGTCCACAACCGATAACAGTCAAAGATCAGGATCGAGGATGATCAATTGGGAGCCCCTTTAGGCTTAGTATACCCGAACAGGCTCTTAGCAAAGGAGTCGAAGCCAAACAAAGAAAGGTATCAGCCATACACTGAAGATATGAGAAACGCCCCAAGACGCAATCCGCCTCGCAACAACCGACCAGTCAACCGAGGGCAGAATCCCCGAGGGTTCATTAACAAAGCCGGATTCAACAGAAACACGGGGCCAACAGGGGCACCACGCCTATCAGAATACAACTTCAACGTTGATGTTTCAGACATCGTGTTCGCCATCGGCAAAATCAAGGATACTAGGTGGCCCATGCCTGTACAATTGGATCCTTCCCAAAGAAATCATAACCTGGTATGCGAATTCCACAACACGCATGGCCACAGAACCGAGGATTGTCACCAGCTACGAGAGGAAGTGGCCAGGTTACTCAGCAAAGTTCATCTCAGAGAATTCTTGAGTGACCGAGCCAAAAATTAGTTCCGAGAAGGAGAGGCGGCCAAGAAGAATGAAGCAAACGAGCCACGACACGTTATCCACATGATATTAGAGGGCATCGACGCTCCTCAAGAGCCCGTGATGAGAAGAACAAAAATATCCATCACCAGAGAAAAGAGAACCCGGGGATACGTACCCGAAGATGCCCTCACATTCAGCGAGGACTCCGAGACCTTGTCCCAACCTCACAACGACACACTGGTAATCTTTTTCCTCGTAAATACGTTTCAAATAAAACGTGTACTCGTGGACCCAGGTAGCTCGGCCAACATTATCAGGTCGAAGGTAATAGAGCAACTCGGACTGCTAGACCAAATCGCGCCCACCACTCGAGTCCACAACGGATTCAACATGGCAAGTGAGACAACAAAAGGAGAGATCACTCTCCCGGTCAGCGTGGCCGGCACGACCAAAAATGTCCAATTCCATGTCATTGAAGGAGACATGAGGTACAACGCCTTGTTCGGACGACCATGGATACACTGCATGAGAGCGGTATCGTCCACCCTCCACCAGATGATGAAATTCCCAACAAAAGACGGGATTAAAACCGTCCAAGAGGAGCAACACGCGGCAAGGGAAATGTTCGCGGTGCACGACATGACACTGGCGCCAATATCTCCACTCTCGAGAGGGCCTAAGGATAATCAAACTACATCTTCGGCTAAGCCCGATTGAATACAGCAGAGGACCGTTCCGAGTCTTCGCCACAAACAACAGAGGCGTACTAGACCTCTGAACGTCGCCAAACGCGTCCCGCAATAAGGTATAACCATCTCCCTTTTCAGTTTATACTTTATTCTAATCCTTTATATAGGCACTCGATCAAAGCGGTCAAAAGCGCACACCTAGCCCGAAGACCTTAAGGTTTCAAGAGCATCCGTTGCACTCTTTTCCTTCGACCGAGCTTTTGTCCCGAAGAGGGTTTTGCCGGGAAGGTTTTTAACGAGGCAACACCCATATGCTACCTAAGGGGAATCTAACAGGTCCTCAAGGCCTCTTTTGCTATCAACCACGAGCACCGAAGGACGTCCTTTCGGAAGATCGTCCGCTAAGGAGAGCCAAGAAATGCCAAATAGGATCCCAATGAGAAAATGATGTACCGGACCAAACGGTCGAATGAACCATGTCCGCACAACCGAACCCCAGATGGCGGAGGCACATGTACTAAATGTCAAATAATCAAAGAATGCCTTTTGCCAACATGACTCATGCTCCAAGGAAAACCCATCGTTTTTTCCAGAACGATTCCTCCATCAAAAAACGTCCCGAATACTCGGAGACTGGTGTCGATAATTCAGCACCCGCATGACCTCAGGGTCGAAACTCCGGACTAATAAGTCATCAACAAGGCAGCACAGAAATCATTAACTATCTCCAAAAAAGAAAGCGTCCCGAATACTCAGAGACTGGCGCCAAAGAACTCAGCATATGCACGATCTCAGGGTCGGAATCTCCAAAGTCGTAAGCCCTCAATGAGGCAATCCCGAGCTCACGAGTAGCGACTCTCAAGCCAAAACGAACTCGATGACTTAGAGACTGTTGCCAATCACCATTCAGCAAAAAACCCAAGGCCGTAAGACCCCGAGCGGGCAGACTCGGTCTTGTGAAACTTACACAAAGCGACAACACAAACTGTAAGACCTCAAGCAAGGCATGAATCATACTTGTACCAAGTATCAGCAAAAACTGTAAGACCTCAAAAGGCATGAAAGTTTTGTAAGACATTATTACAGGCATAAAATCAATATCGAAGTTCAGGCTATATATCGAATTTGTAAGACCCCTAAAAGGCATACCCTCGATATAGACGCCTAAACTACTATTCTCAGAACCAAAAAATGGCTCCGGACAAACATAAATGACTACGGTCATACGGCTGCACCAGACAAACTAACGCGACTCGGGGATGCCCGACCGTCACTATAAAATCACAGGCCATTACTTCGAATCTACTTCGAAAAGAACCGGTTAAACCGGCTACCCTCAACAGGCAAAAGAACTTCAACCATGTCAGTTCCAAATCATAAGGCTTCGAGCTACTCAGCCTCCGAGCCAAACCTTACGAGGTGCTCGAACATCGCCGCAAACGACTAGAAATCGAGGTTCTTCCCGAACCGACGACAGGTCAGGCAAAATCATAGCAAAGTCCTTAACGAGAGGAAAATAAATCCTACATAAGCCTAAGGGCAAAGCGTATGATCCATTGTCGCCAGCCTAACGAGCCTCAGGGCCACACACACGCCTAAGGGCGAAGCGTGAGAGCCATTGTCGCCAGCTTACATAAAGGATCGCTTCAATCGAAGGCGTAAGAGCCATTGTCGCCCACCTAATACAAACATAAAAAGCTTGAGGGATATACGAGCTCAAGTCGAAACCTGACTCGGAGACTTCCGAAATAGTTGAGCAAAAGCATAAGTGCTCAAATGCCTGCTTACACTAAAGGCCGCATCGACCGAGCGCGTAAGAGCCCCCAGGCCTACCTAAAGAGCCCCAGGGCCATATCTCGAGTCTGATTATTTCTACTAGCTCAAAGGTGGGATCAACCTGGTTCAAATCTTGACAAACTGAAACACAGAAGGTGCAAATTGCGGGATTTGCCCCTTATGCATTCAAATGATAAAATATGAATTCCGTTTGCAACACGTTGTGAAAGCTATATACATAAGAACGAAGAAAGAAATAAAACGCCCCCCCCCCTTTCGGGGACTATGGCCCGTCGGCCCCTTCCTCGCCATCTTCAGCATCGGACAGAAGGATCTTGGCATCATATTCCTCCCCCTTGGCTTGCTCGATCTCTACCGGGAGATCAAAACCTCTGGCATGAATCTCTTCGAGGGTTTCCCTCCGAGATTTACATTTCGCATACTCTTTGCTACTACTAGCACGATCAAGGGCTCTCCTCAGCTCGGCTTTAGCAACAGCAGCACTCTTCGAATAGGCCGCCGCTCTTTGGTCCGCCCTGGTGCTGCTCACCACTATCTCGTCCCGGGCATTCACAACTTCGGCTTTTGCCTTCGAGAGCTCGGACAGAAGCCTTGTGATCAGATTTGCCCGTGCCAACTCGTTCGCATGAACAGTCCGGAGCTGTATCTCGAGAGCAGAAGCCATGGCTAAAGCACTCTATTTGGCCATAGAATGGGTACTTACATGGGCCTGCAGCTTGTTGAATTCACGTTTGGCTCGACTAACCTCGCCCCAGAGCTGTCCCAGCTCCTCCACCTTATTCTCCAGCTGAATTATCAAAACATTAATCCGCAGGGATAAAAGGCAGAATGCAAGCCAAAATGGAATGCAGGGTACCTGTCTTTCTAGGCAGCTTTCGCGGCTCCGATTCCGGTCTACCTCACGCCGTAGGGAAACCAGCTCACTTTCTTTTTCTGCAGAAAGAAGCTTAAGGGATTTTCCCCTATCCAGAGCCTCCAACGGCGGGGCCTCACAGTGAAGCAACTCGGATTTGAGCCTGTCAAAGGCCCACGAAGGAAAGCTAAATGAAGAAAAAGAAGAATACGGGATCGAACTAACCTCGCAGAAATTGAAAACTCACCATGAGGCCGAACCGATGAGCCTCACCAAAGGACGAGCAACCATCCAATGTCTTACCACCCTCCGAAGATAGCTGATCGGTCAGATCGCCTCTTTATAACCGATGAGAAGGAGTCGCCCCACTGAAAGCCCTTTCGCATCTCGGGGTCCCTTTCCGTTTTTCATCGATCCTCGATCCCAAGGATGTCAATCTCCCCTCCTCTACCGGAGGACACGACCTCATTTCAGAAAAATCTCCGGCGCCTGCGGCAGAAGAGTTAATAAGCCAAAAAGAAAGGCACCATTTTCAGGAAGAAAGACACCGGACACCTACCGTGATGCTTCGCCTCCCATCTCCCTTTGGACAGATCCCGCCATTGGCACTTATCGTGAAACGAGCAAGCTGCCAACTTACGAGACCACTCGACTAAATCGGGGACCTCATTCGGCGACCAATGAGTTGCTACAAATATGGAATGAAAAAACATCACTACGGAGCCCGCCTCCGGTCAAAACGATGGTAGTTTAGGTGAGACACTTACGTGTGAAATTCCATTTCTCAAGAAATGGAAAAAATTCTCTAGGGATGACATCAGTCGTTCGAATCCAAACGAACCGATTCATCCATCCACGGTCCTCGCCCTCTTCATTACTAGCGATAAAGACTCAGGTAGATTGATGTTGCAGAGCGATCAAACCCCGGTAACGCAGTGGCCGGTATAACCTCACGAGATGGCTAAGGGTAAACTTAATCTCGGCCTTATCAGCGAAATATCTCATCGTCTGCACTATTTTCCAAAGGGGGGGGGGGGGGTGAGCCTGCGCCAAGGTAACTCGGTATCCCCGGCAAAATTCAATCACGGCCCGGTCTGGGGGACACGACGCAAAAATATGTGTGTATACGCTTAAAAACCCCTCAATGTATGTCATGATGCTCTCATCGGAAGAAGGTACTTGACTTGCCGCTCCTTCTCCCCATCCGCAATCTTTTCTAATCATTTTGAGGTCTTCCTTTCCCACTGTTGAGATGATCCTCGACACATGCTCCTGGTGACCCCCCGACGTGATGGTTCTCCTCGAGGCAAAGCACCTCGAGGCCCGCTCACCGGGCACCGACAGTGTGTCGCTATCACCGACCGAATACGGAGCATAAGAAGAACTCCCTTCTCCTTGGCGGTTGGACTTCGATGTAGAAGACATGCCTACGATGGGATAGGAGGAGAAGGGCGAGGATTGGGACAAAAATCTTGAGTTGGAACAGTTGAAAAACTAGCTCGAAACGCCAGGTTCTTTGAAAGAATTAGTCCCTCAAAGCAGCAGAGTCGCCATTGTAAAGGCAAATGAATGAATATATAGGGGCAAAGCAGCAACTGCTCGCCTACCCCAAAGGCCAATTAATCCTGGCTGCGTTAACATCACCCTGTCCTAGGGAAATGTACTGACATGGTCGCTCGGAGCCCCTTTTTACCAGATTGAGAAAATGTTGTTGCCCCGCAGAATTCAAGAAACTGCGAGGCTTCGGGAGCTCCTCGACATCGCTAGCACCAGCCCGATAGAAGCTGTCGATTTAACTTCGGGGCACGGCCTGACTTAAGGATCCCGGTCACTCCAAAAGCAAATTTCGAAAAGCTAACGTCGAAAGTCGAGAGGTTAAAATCGCAAGAGCAAAGGAACAAAAGAAAACGGAAAGAAGAAAAATTCCCTCTTTTTTACATTGCCAAAAACTATCTACAAGAGACATCTTTACAAAATCCATCCCTCGGGGGTTACATACACGTAAGGACTACTCTTCGTCCCCGCTATCTTCGTCCTCATTGGGGGAAATCAAAAGCGCCAACACCCTCTCCAATTCACAGGCCTCCACGAGATCAGCTGACAGATCGACGCCCCTGGCATCAATCTCCTCCAAGGTTTTTCTCCTTGCCTCCGCCCTAGCATGTTTAGTAACCCGAGCTAGTTTCTGATCAGCTGCTATCGATATGTCACGAGCTATTTTGTGCGCCGTGGCCGCATCCTCCAAATAAGTCATAGCGTTTCTTTCAATCTCAGACTTAGCCGCATTCAATACAGCGATCTCCTTGCGAGCGTCCTCGAGTAGATCGTGAGATGACGCCAATTCCGCAGTCGAAACCTCATTTTGCTTCCTCAGCCCAAGGATCTCCGCGTTCAGTCGACTGATTTGCAAATTATTTTGCTCAACCTGCAAAAGGAAAGTAAGCCGATCTGCATCGAAGTATAGGCGAAAAGGTTGGGTACAAGCAGGACGAAATACCTGCGCAGCAAGATCGGCCTTTTCTCGGAATGCTCTCTCCAAAGCGGCCCGGAGCTCTCCTGATTCTTTCTCTCCTCGGGCAAAATGAGCCTCCAATTCCCGCAGCATCGAGGCAAGCTCCTTGCACTCCTTCTCATGGTAAGAAAGCTCCTCACGGAGCTGAAAGATGGCATGACCATACATATCCTTGCACTACGGCACAACAGAAGAGTTAGAAAAGAAAAATGAAGAACGACACCCAAGACTAAAAGAGGCATACGAATGACGGCTGCCACCTGCTGCATGGATCTCTCCGCCGCTTTAACGCTTCCAGGAACTTCAAGACCGATGGTATCACTAACACCGTCAAAGATGTTGGCAAGTGAGCCTCCCCCTTGAGAGGAGTCCCCGTTTTGACAATGCTCGCATCTCTAGCGTCCCTCAGTTCCCCCAGCGAGACCGGAAAGCACGAGATGAAATCGTTCATGTCGCGGATTTCCCCAAGAGGCAACCCCTGCTCCTGAAAAGCTCCGAGCACAGACCCTTCAGGATCGATGGCAATGGTCCCCCTTGCGGAAACTGCGCCAAGCTCAATCATGCGATCCGAGGCCACATTAACACCCTCCTCGAGGGTCTTCGATCTACGGGACCGACCCGAGTCGTCCGTCCCTGATTCAGCGGCCTCCGATCGAGACACCTGCGAGGCTCCTACAATCGACCTCGTCCTTCCCGCTAGTAGACACTCATCGTCGTCCTCATCCGCAGCATCAAAATTTTCCCCTACAGTTAAAGCAGAGGTCCTGGTAGCAGCTTGATGCTTGAATGACCTGGGTTTCTTTGCCATGGGAGGATCAATCGCCGCCTTACCTTCCCTCTTCTTGCCCTTGCCGGGCTCTGACGCCTCCACTTCGCTGCCAGGGGGCGGCCTCACCAGCATATTCTCGCCGAGACCTGCACAAACGCAGTAACCGCGAGCTATCATCACAAAGGACGCATGGAGAAATGCAAATCAGAGGCATAGGCGGTAAGGAAACTCTACCATGATTCTTGGCCACCCATCGCTCCTTGGCTAGGCCGGTCCAGGATCGAACAAGATATGGGAATGCCTTGTCTAACCGCTGAATCCATCTTGGCAAATCCGGAACCACCTCGGGGTACCAAGCAACGGCTGTAGGAGACGCAGAGAGGTCGTCATTCCAAAAGAAAAATATTACTTATAAGACACGGTTAAGGGAAAACTGCTTACACTATGTGTTCCATTTTTCTGGAAAAGGCATCCTCCGGGCCGGGATGATATCCGAGGTTTTTTCATTGGACGAACCTGCTCATCCACCCTCGATCCTTTCCCTCGTCGACGCTCGAGAAAAATGATTTCTTAGATCGATGATGGAGCCTGATCAAACCTCGATAAAATCGAGGGCTATACATCCTAATTAAGTGGTTAAGGGTGAAGGTCTCGCCCTTAACCCCTTCGGTGAAATGACGAAGCATCAATACTATCCTTCAGAAAGAAGGATGTATCTGACCAAGCGTCACTTGGTACTTGTTGCAGATGTCAAGGATAACCGGGTCTATCTCCCGGGGAGAGGATTCAGAAGAATTGTCAGGACCCAAGGTGAAAGGGTAGGTATATACGTGAAGGAAGCCGACCTTACAGTCCGTTATATTCTCACTAGGACCAGGAATCTCCACCTCCACTGCCTTGCTCCATCGGCAGTCTGTCCTCACCGCTCCTATGTTAGTCACGACGCTAATGTATCAGGAGACATGCTCACATCGGCCCGGCGTAGATGAAGTGGCATCGATGGTAAAATCTTTCGACATATCAAGATAGGGTAGAGTGCACTGTGCCAAGGAAGGTATCGCTCTGGTGTTCTCTTTAGGCGATCGAGATGGTGATGCGGCTTTGTTCAGCCGAGGGACTGTTCTAGAAGTCCTAGCCATATCAGTGGTAAAATTTTTCTCTAAAATAAGATGGAAGAGCGTAAAAGATGATGGGCTTTTGACTCATGAATTTGAAGATAAGGAGTATCAAGCAGTCGATATATTAATAGGAACCGCTTGGGCAGCGGAAGGGACGAGCCGATAGGCAGTTCGCAGGTTCCTCAATAATCTCATTTGACGGCGACCCTCGCACGGTTTTTTGGGATGTGGTATTTAATGCTCTTATAGGTTGACGTCAGGGCAATGATGCCCTCGAAATGGCAGTTCAAAATCGTTTCCTATTACTTCGTTAAAGGAAACGCGAAGACTATCTGTATATGGCAAAATTGGAGGGACCAATTTCCCACCATCGGAGCATTTCAGAAGATCGCCTCGAAGCCTCGAGGCCACAAAGATGCGCTCGAGTCTACTCCCTCGGAGCCCATCGACACCCGAACATAAGAGGATATCGGTCGGGGCTAAAGTAAAAATGGGAGTTCCCAAGACGCGGCTAAGTCTGTCGCGGCTAAGTCTGACAAAGCCAAGCCAGGCTATTCTGAGCCCTAATCGGGGCTTCACTTCCAGCCGTCCCATCTCCACACCTTTACAGCTAATGTATGCCTTACATATAAGCTTCTCCCCCTTCTATATAAAGGGGATTCTGATTATATTGTAGAGGACTGATGTTTCTCCAAAGACTTTATATGAAATATATGATAACTCTCTCTCTTTCTCTGTAATGCACTCTCTTGATATTGTTGCTCTATCTTACTATCTTCGTACTCATTCTACATTTATTGCTTGTTATTGGCCATAAAGAGCCTCCTATAATAATATTGCTTCTGTTAGCCCTTCCCCGATTGCCCCTGATAGCTCGAGCCCGAGCTCGAGACCCGACCTCGAGGCCCTAAATCGACCAGATCGAGGCCCCGAAAGGCTATCTCTCGGTTCGATTACCGCTTTATTTTAGCTCGCATCTCGCCCTTAAACTTTACATACATAGCATCTATTTCTCCACAACTAGCATAAAAATAGATCACGTATTTTTAGAGTCCCATCAACAAAATTAATTGTTATTACCATTTTCACGGTAAACATTCACAAACAAGATCACACCCCAAAAATGTTCCTCTTTCTTTAAGCACTATCGTCATTTACACTCCACTAGCAAAAATAAGACAATAATTTATTCATCTATATTTTTTTTCTCTTTTGCAATTTCCATTAGTGGTGTATTCTTTTTTTTCCAGCTATTATTTTTTTTTCAATTTTCGCCAGTAGTGTATCATTTTACAAAATAAGTGCATCTTTATCCCTTTCATTGGTTCCACTCGAAAGCCACCCAAATCCCCTCCTTACTTCTTTTAGTGCTCATTTCACAGTTGAAGTGCTTTAATAGGTAAAAGGATCAAAATAATATCAATTAAGAACAAAAAGGGGTATAGGCTTGTAATGTGGGTGCCAAATAAAAGTCTATAGGCTCAAAAGGGTTAACTAGGGATAAATTTTATTTGTGATAAGCATTTAAGCTCAAAAAGATCAAAGAAAGCCTAAAATTATTTTTCAAACCTAACATCACCTAAATTTTCGCTTTAACTCACATACCGCGCAAGTTCTAGACACAAGTACAATACATAGACTACACAAAAACCTCACCACACATGGCACATGACTCATTAAGGACGGTTTCATTCCGACTCACAACAATTTCAAGTATTCACGAAGCCACGAGATATTAATCATTAAGCACAAAGTGAACACAAGTCAAGAAAATGAGACATGGGCGTCACAAAACATGGTATCCAACTAAGCAAGGCATCATCAATAATTTCAAATTATAGGGAAGATACTACACATGCCAAAGCATAAATATGCTACTATTGAACAAGTCAAGGGAGCCTAGGTTCATCATTCTTCCTCCTTTTATTCCCTAAATTCCTAATCTACTCTAAAAATTTAAAAAATACTACTACCCGGTTCAAACTACATCCCATAAAAAAGAACTGAGGCACAAAGAAAAACCACGGGGGATTATTACTACCTAAAAAATAATAAAAAGTCATGTTTTTGGATTCTTTTTTATTTCTTAATTTTTTTGTGTGTTTTTTGTTAGACTTTAATCCCTCAAGAAAACTGTCTAGGAGATCCATCGTCTGGATTACTCCTTTTTTTTTTTATCTTTTCAGATTTTTCATATTTAAAAAGAAAATAAAACTAAGCTACTAGAACAACTATTAAAATACTACAACTACGAAAAAAAAAAAATAAGAAGTTAACATTTTTACTAACATACTACTGCTAATTATCTAGAGGAATTCTCACACCCCCACTTAAAAGAATGCAATGTACCCAATGCACAAAAAAAGGGTGAAGAAGAAACTCCCTGAAAGGCCAAAGGCCGAAGCAATAGCAGCTCATGGGATACTCAGACTTCTCCCAAGGACGATCCTTTATGCGGGTACCTCACACTAGTTCCAACTGACTAGCTCACTTTTGCACACTTCCAATGGCTTTCTTCCTATGCTCATAATCTTACAAAATAAAATAATACTACAAAAATAGTACAAAATGAACAAAATAAAAAATAAACAAAATTAAATGACAAGCGCCTAATTTAACGTCGCGGCACGACGTGAAGCACTTTTTCCTCCACCTTGAACTTATGAATTGTACCCCTAACATGGCATCCAGTTTGCGGCTATACTCTAGTGGTGGGGCTACAAAGATAACCAGGCCAAGTAAAAAAAAGTTCACTCTGCACTTCTCGGCCTTTAGATGAGGAATGTAATTTTTGCTTTCTGGCATGACAAATTCAAGAATGTAGACACTCTAATACTCACTCTTTGACTCCCCCCATAGACTCAGATGGCTCGATTACTATCCTACTATCTAAACACAATGTGAAAAAATGATTGGAATGAGCTCTAATGCTCCCTAATTCATGAATTTTACTACTATTTACTTCCCCATTTATACACGCACTCAATTCTCCTAAAGTAATGTTATCTACTGCACTCTTCTCAATATTGGTATCTTAAAAAAAACATGGTCTAATGATTGGTATTCTCGTTTTAGCTCCTCAATTTGGTCTATAAGATTATTTTCATCTTCACACAACTCATTATTAAATTGTTGGGCGCTACACACATCAACCTTTACACTCAAATTTGCATCCAAGTTATTCACAGCCAAGCCAAAATTATCAATTTTATGTGCAAGTTCATCTCTCTCCTTAGACCAATCATTCACCAACGTTGTTAGAAGACAACGTCGTTCCGCATATTCGCCTAATCGAGAATATCCGTCCCAATACCAACCCTTACTCCCATATTCAAATTCATACCTCCTAGAGTTCAGGTCATGACAATACCAAAAAGACATGCCATAAAAGTCTTCCGTCAACCAAGCGTCTTCATCAATAACATTACCTCCGGATATTTCATCCACAAATGTCATGTTGAGAGAACTAGAAACACACTAAGAGAAAAGTCAAATAGTTATAAAAATAAAAATATATACAAAAAAAATAGGACAAAATTAAGAGTCTAGTCTAGAAAAAAGCTAATTTCTAAGTCCCCGGCAACAACGCCAAAAACTCGTTGCGACCAAAGTCACCCACGCAAGTGTACGGGGTCGTCAAGTAATAGAGTAGCGAGTAGAGTATCGTTCCTACGAAGACTTATGATTATTGTTTGACTGATTCAAACTCAATTAACTTATCGATTCAAGAGATTTCTCATAAAATATAGAAGTGACTAATTTACTACCTAAAATTATCAAGCAATGAATTAACTAGAAATCTACCGAAAAAATAGCAATTTCGAATAACAATCAGTATGAGAGAATATTCTAGGGTCACGGGTTAGCTAACAATCATGTTGCATTCTTGGCTTAAAATGACTAATTGATTTATCTGGATTGTTGATTGACAGGGTTGATATTACTCATAAGAATCTGTCGAGTCCTTACTCGCCTACTCAAGTAAACTTAATGCCTATATGTCTATGGAATTAAGGTTAACAAGAATGCATTTACAATTCCTGTATTTCAACCAAGCAAGGCAATGAGGTATATATCTATCCTAATTTCGAATCCGTTCCCCGATGCCCAGGTTCAAGAACTTGCTCTATTTAATTCTATTTGCAATCTAGAGTTCCCACTTTCGAGTTCAACTCTAGATTCGTAGATAGTATTTCACTGTTAGCTACTCGGCAAAATAATTAAAAACAGAATTAAATAAACAACCCAATATGATAAAACCAACTTCGTCAAATTAAACTTCAAATCAACATTCATGTTTCACCCATGACCCTAGAACAATAAGTTTCTTAGCCACTCATGTTCATACAATCATCAAAAATAATGTTTTCAAACATAAAATCAATGAGTACTAGAAAAGGGATGGAAGAATTGATCAAATTCGTGCTCCCGAGTGTTTGGATTTTTTGTTCTCCTCTCCAAGACACGTTCCCCCCTTCAACGTAGGTTTTGATTGGCTTTTATATGAGTTGGGGGCGTCTAGGGTCAAAATAACCGAGTCCTAGTCGGAATAGGACAATGTCACGCCTCGAGCGTCCAGGGCAGCATGGGGCGCTGGCCCTGGCGCTCAAAAATTGAGTCATCTGTAAACTGCGCCACAGCCAGCGCCCCACGCTGGCTGTGGCCCTCAAATTTCACTTTTTGCCTTTTTGTTCCGATTTCGCTCCAATTCGCGCCATTTCGTCCAAAATTGTATCCGAATGATTCCTACACATACAAATACCACAAATGAGCACAAATCATCTTATTAAACATCTTAAATCATCGAAACATGAGCAAAATGCGAGGCGATATATATATCAAAATATACATACTTTAAGCCGATTATCACAGATGCGGTATCGCTGGGCATAAAGTATAAATAGCACACTTCGCGAATTTTGGTTCATTTCCACCATTTTCAAGTCGGCTTTTGGAGCTTTTGGAAGGATTTTGATGTAAGATTCAAGGGATTTTCAGTGAGGTAAGTTACTTGAGCTCTAGTACTTCTATCTATGCTGTTTTTCCATTATTTTATCAATTAATTAGTGGAAATTAGGGGTGAAAATGAGGGATTAGGGCTTGGAATTTTGGATAGTTTGAGGGGTTTGGGCTGAATACCTTGTTTTTTAAGAGCCCGAGAGGCAGGGCAGGTTATGTCTGAGTGAGGCCGAGGGCCTGATTTGTGAGGATATTTATGGTATTGGGCTGCACGCCGCAGCATGTTTTACTGATTAATGACTGAGTGAGGCCGAGGGCCTGATTGATTTATGCCATGGTTGGCTTGTTATAGTGCTTGGGCTGAAGGATCCCCTACGGAGTCTGCACACCCCCAGTGAGTGCAAGTACCTATTGAGTGCGAGTGCCGAGTGCTGAGTGACTGGGAGGCATGAGTGATGGTGAGGTTTGGCTGAGGGGCTGTATATGAGTGATAGTGAGGTTTGCCCGAGGGGCAGTATATGAGAAATATTTGCCCGAGGGGCAGTTTATGATTTCATCATTTTACTCTCTTTTGCATTGAATCCCTGTTCTAAAATTGTTAAAAGATGTTTTCAAACTGATTTTACTGGAACTGGATTTAAGCAAGCTGATTTGATTCAAACTATGGTTTTAAAGGCATGCCGTATTTTTACTGAGTTTATAATATGAACTATACATGCATTATTGCTCATCACTACTTATCAGCCTTTATTTACTGTTGTTACTTACTGAGTTGGCGTACTCATCTTACTCCCTGCACCTTGTGTGCAGATCCAGGCGTATCTGGACACGGTAGCGGTTGTTGACTATTCTAGTTGCAGATTTTCTAGGAGATAGCAAGGTAGCTGCCAGACGATCGCACCCCTGCTCTTCTCCCTCTTATCTTCCTTTAGTTGTATTTAGTTATTTTCCAGACTATGTTAGTCTCGATATTATCAGCCAAATTGTAGTAGATGCTCCTGACTAGTGACACCCCGATGTCGGGCTTTCTTTTCCGTACTTTTGTTTTGATTTGAACTCCTTATGAAGGTCTTATATTAAATAGCTTTGGGATTATCTTTGAAATGAAAAGTATCGATTTGTTTTGATAATGTGTTGGCTTGCCTAGTACCATGATAGGCTCCATCACGACAGGGTTGGTTTTTGGGTCGTGACAAGTTGGTATCGGAGCCTTGGTTACGTAGGTCTCACGGGTCATGAACGGGTTTAGTAGAGTCTTGCGGATCGGTATGAAGACATCTGTACTTATCTTCGAGAGTCTGCCGAACCTTTAGGAAATTCCACATTCTTGAATTCTTATCGTGCGAATCTGTTGATTCTGGTAACTAAACTTCTTTTTTTCTATTCTCTCACAAAAGGTGAGGACACGTGCTACCGGTCAGGACGGACGACCACCAGTATCACCAGTTGGGGCCACGAGAGGCCGAGGTCGTAGTCAAGGCTATGGTAGGGGCAAAGGTGTAGCTCGCACTACAGCTAGGGCAGCACCTACAGATCCACCAGCCACCACAGTTCATGATCAGGTCCCAGTTGCGGATGCACCAGCGGGACCAGCCCAAGCACCGGCTGTGCCTATTGTTTTCCCAGGTCTTCAGGAGACCTTACCTCAGATTCTGACCGTGTGCACCAGTCTTGCTTAGGCGGTAACTGTTTCTACTACAACAGCTACTTCCTAGGTCAGGGGAGCCACTCAGACTCCCGCCGCCCGTACACCTGAGCAGGTTGTTCAGGGACTTCAGACACCGGGGGCTCCACCGGCCTAGCTGGTTGCACCTGGTCAGGATTATGTGGTACCATTCATGCCTGATGACGAGCAGCGTAGATTGGAAAGGTTTGGTAGACTTCAACCTCCGACTTTCATTGGTACAGAGGGTGAGGATGCCCATGGTTTCTTGGACAAGTGTTAGAGGATTCTCCATACAGCGGGTATTCTGGAGACCAGTGGGGTCTCGTTCACTACCTTTCAGTTCTCTGGAGCTGCCTTTATTTTGTGGGAGGCTTATAAGAGGCGTAGGCCTGTTGGTGGAGTGCCCTTTACCTGGCAGCAGTTCTTTGTTCTCTTCCTGGAGAAATATATGCCGCAGTCCCGTAAAGAGGGGCTGCGCAGGCAGTTCGAGCATTTGCGCCAGGATGATATAACTGTGACACAGTACGAGATGAGATTTTCTGAGTTGGCCCGTCATATTATTTGGCTGGTTCCCACAGACAGGGAGAGGATCAGGAAGTTCATTGATGGCCTCACATATCAGCTGCAGATTCTTATGACTAGAGAGAGGGTGTCTGGTGCTTATTTTGAGGAGGTTGTTAACATTGCTCGGGACATAGAGTCGATTTGCCGCCAGGAGCGAGTAGAGAGGGAGGCCAAGAGGCCTCGTGGATCCGGTAGTTTTTGTGGTGCTCCTCATGAGGGTCAGTTCCAGCACGGCAGAGGCCGTCTATTCAGACATGCTCAGTCAGCTCGCCCAGTTCACCGTGGTGCATCATCAGGCCATGGTTCTCAAGGTTATCATCGTGGCCATTCTTCACTTAGTGCCCTCCCATCCCAGAGTTCGTCCCGTGCTCTATCAGTTCAGGGCTACTCCATGCCAGGTTCTTCTACTAGTTATCCCGGTGCTAGGGGTTCCCTTTAGTCCCCGTTACCACAACCAGGGGGCTGTTTTGAGTGTGGGGAGTTTGGGCATATGTGGAGGAAGTGTCCTTGTCGTCATGGGGGCCCGCCCCAGCATAGGCATCATCCTTCGACTTCAGCATGTGTTACTTCCCCACCCGCCCAACCAGCTCGGGTGGAGGTCAGTCAGCTAGGGGTCGCCCTAGAGGGGGAGTGATAAGTAGGGATTTTAACCTATTATTTGCTCTCTTTTACTTGCGTTTTAGGCCAAAAATGCGTAAAGGTATTCCCGGAAACTAATGTTATATGCTTGCTTGCAGGAATTGTTCAAAATGAGCCACAAGAGTCATAATCAACTCATAAAGAAGTCAAAACTTGAAAAAAAACCAAGACCTGGCCAAGAGATCTGAAACAAGGACCGCACAAATATTGTGCGGCCGCGGAAGCTACAACGCGGCCGCGATTAAAATTATGCGGTCCGCAAAAGGGAGATTCAGAGAGTTTCTTTTTAGGCCAAATAATAAGCAATGTCCGCACTAGAAAAGTGTGCTCGCGAAAGCCTCACCACGACCGCAATGGAAATTATGCGGACCGCGGTGCAGGAGATTTGAGAGCTCACAACTATTAAAGAAGGAAGTGCGGTCCGCATCAGAATTATGCGGCCACGGAAGTCCACTACGCGGTCGCGGTGGCAATTATGCGGCCCGTGAAACTCACCTCAGCCCAGATCCAGATTTAAAGAATGCAGTCCGCGGGTAGAATTATGTGGCCGCGAAAGCAAGAATGCGGCCGCGGTAAGAATTACCTAGCCGCGAAACCTCCGCAGGGGTATTTTTGTTCGGAAATTTCGGCTTACTATAAATAGATCTTTTTGACATTTTTAGGTTAAGTTATGTTTTAGCAGAGCACGTGAGACGGCTGGTTATTCCTTTTTGGGCAATTTTGTGCTAGAATTATCTCTCAACATTAGATTTTCATCTTTTAATCTTGTATTATGAATTTTATCATTATTTTATCATTGATTTTCGTTATTTCCATGAGTATCGGACGCTGGTTAAAGAATGTCCGAATAATGATATGACCGAAGCCATGATACAACAAACACTTTACCGGGGAATCAACATAACAAACCAATGCGTAGTTAACCAACTCGCTGGGGGGAACGTCATGAACACGCCATATGCCGAAGCATGTAAAATACTTGATGAGATAGCAGATACCTCTTCGGCGTGGCAAAGTAGAGCTAATGTGCCACAAGGTGACCCGAATGTTATTCATTTACACAAGGAGCTTCATGACCATGGCCAAGCTATAGCCGAGTTGACTACTACCATGAATCAATTGGCAAAAGCTCAGTTACAACAAGTTCAAGGGCCAAAACAAGTGAATGCCATGGAAGGGGTGAATATGATGGTCAATAGGAGAAGGAAACGAGGTCAACAAGTTCAAAGCAATCCGGATCAATTTTGAGCAAAGTGGTAGTGGGTACAATCAAGATGATGTATATGATGATCAAAGTGAAGAGGTTCAATATGTCAACAATTATCAAGGTCAACGGGGCAATGCTCCGAATCAACAACAGTGGAGATCACAAGGAAATTGGGGAAATCAAGGTCAACAAGGAAATAGGAATAGTGCAACGACAACAACCAAGGCAATTGGGGAACAATAACAATAAAAATTGGGGTAATCAAGAAAACCAAGGCAATTGGGGTGGAAACAATAATAGCAATTGGGGAGGCAATAACAATCAAGGGGGTTGGAACAACAATAATAAAGGGAATCGGGGGTCGGGTTTTCAAAGGCCTCCGATGTATCAACAACCAAACAACTTGCATCCATATCCATCACAAGGTCCTAGATATTCCAACAATGAGATGGGACGGATTGAGATAATGTTTGAGCAAATGATGAAGAAAAGTGCCGACTCCGATGCCCAATTAGCCTCCCACAACACTTCTATCCGCAACTTGGAAGTTCAACTTGGCCAAATTTCTCAAGCTTTGAATACTCGCCCTAAGGGGGAACCACCAAGTGATACGGTAGTAAACCCGGAGGGTGGGAACAATACGGGCCATGTTATGGCGGTGATTACAAGAAGTGGTTGAGGTGGAGTTGCTAGTACCTCTAATCCAAGAGAGGTTGTGAGTGATGATGTATTTGGTGCAAGATGATGAGGAGCAAAGCAGTGATGTGCAAGTGAATGATGAGAATGTGAATGATGAGAATGTGAATGATGAAGTGAGGATAGACATTGATGACTGTCACACCTCCTTTTTCTACCCCGGAAAGGGTATAAGGGAGTTTTTTCCAATTAAAGTGACAAGACCGAAACAAGATTATTATTTAAGTTCAGAGTCGCTACAAGGGATAATTTATGGTGTCCCAAGTCACCGGTTTAAAATCCCGAATCGAGGAAAGTTTGACTCTGTTTTACAATCTGCTAACACAAAAATCCGGGTGAGGAATTCTGTTAACCCGGGAGAAGGTGTTAGGCTTCCCGGGTTCCGTGGTTTTAGCACGGTCGCTCAACTATAATTATTGGCCTGATTATCTGAGCAATTGCATAATTTAAGCCTATTGACCGCTTTTAATTATTTAACCACTTTTAATGTTTATGGAATTATTTTTCTGGAACAAGTTACGATTGTCGTACACTTGTTTGTTTGGTGCACATTGCGAATCGTGTCACGGGAACCACACCCACGGTTTACAACATGTTTAAATTATTAGCATTATTAGTTGTTATGGACGGGTCACATAAATGTACCCCCGGATTTGGAAATTAGGTACCACAACTACGTCACGGGAACCGTACCCGTAGCTATGATAATTTATTTAATTAACGCGCCTAAAGCAAACTATGAGAATTCAAAGCACTTTTCTACATTAGTTAACATATTGGTGTGAGGGCCATAGACTATGGGATTCGTTTGTGAATGGCACGCCTCAATTTACTACAAAAGATTTGTACTCAAATTAAAACGAACTAGCGAGTACTCATATTTAAAACTAATTTGAAATTAGGTATCACAAATACGCCACGCGAACATTGCCCGTAGTTGTGATGATTTAATCGTGCCTAAAGCAAACTATGATATTTATAAATTGATTATTTTTCTAAAGTTTGTGGGAAGTCACGAGCGAACAAGTCTCAATTCATATTAGGTTTTCTATAGTTGCTCTAAATTTCAGAAATAGCTTAAGAGTCCATCACTGCCATTATAGGCAGATATTGTTTCAAAACTCGTTCAAACATTGAAAGTAATGACTCGGAAGGAAAGAAACAACAAGTAATAAAATAAAACACTGGCCCCTAATACGTTTGCACATACAGCCTACTATTACATTACATGTTGTGGCATGGTTACTTTTACACCTTTAAACCAAAATTTCAGCCCTTACACATCGAACAATCAAACAGACTTAGCACCTAGGACAGCTTGGACAATTTGCAGCCACTTAACCAATTTGGTATCATACTACTTAGGTTTTAACAATTTAATATTGTCACAACTAAAATAAGGTCAGAAAATCATGGCCTCATGACTAAACTGTCATCAACTTAAACAGGAGCCTCAAATCAATTCCACAGGAAAGAAAACTCATATGCTCAAATAATTTCCCAGAATATCATGTTGCAGTTCATATTTAAACACCATCTTTTAGAAGTCATGTAATCAAGCTAAAACTTCAAAGTCATTACATACTCGAATCATACATGAAATGGGGTAATTAAAACATACATTTAAGGCCAAATTCCAACTTGCTAAGAGGTGATATAGGAAAAACAGGATAAAGCAAAACAAATAATCAGAATCTGGAAGTCAGTTCACATAGTCACACGACATTTGAGAGTGAGGCAGCAAATGGTTCAAAGCTTCATGTATATGATTCATGGCCAAAAAGATGTTCAGCTACATACCTGTTTACAGCAAAATCAACCAAAAATAGAAATAAACTTTTGAGAATGAGAAGGTGCAGCAGCCAAAACAGAAACAACATGAGTGATTCAAAGTAAACTTCAGGTCTTAACCCAGAAATCCAAAGAACACTGCTCCAAACTTTAAATGAAAATAGAAAATAGAAGAGCTGATTCCTTTCTTTCTATGGTTGTGTGTGTTCATCATGAGAATTTAACTTTCAGAAAAAGGGATTCTAAGGGAATTCCCTATATGCAGCTTATCAATCAATTTCTTAGCCGTTTTTTATTTTTTTGTGTCCTCGACCTCTGCCCTAGAATCAGGGAAATGAGTCTCTTATAGAAAGATTTCAGGGCAGCATAACATGATTTTCTTCATTCACTATTACCTCTCTTCAATTCCCTTTTGTTCATTTCAAACCCCAAACTTTGAGCATATTTGTTAAACCACCCACTTCCCACCTTCCTAGAAACATCCCAGATAGTTAGGAAAGATTCATTCCATTCAAATCTCCTAACTACCCCTTAAAAGCTTTGCTAATTAATTTAACCCTACCAGACATTGGAGCCAATGTGCCCAATATTTCTTTGGGCTTCTGCACTAGCAAGCCCCACAATTCTGTTTGGTTTCTTACACTAGCAAGCCTAATTCCAAATCTAAAACATACAAACTCACAAGAAATCCAAACCAACAGAGTTCTGAACTTAACTGACATCAAACTTTCCAAAGAAGCAAAAACAAAAAGTAAAAGGAGCAAAAGGAAAGGAAAAAATCAAAATGTACTAACAAAAGAGATTAACTGTACTATTAAGCTATTATTACCAAATTAGTCAACTATGAACTAATATGCTCTAAACCTAACTTAGATGAAGAGTAGAAATAAAAAGGAAAAGAAGTATACCAAATAGATCGATGACCCAGAGTTGATAACATCCGGCGAAAGGACTTCGGCTAATGGTGGGAACTGTAACATGAGCACTGGCTGGAATTTCTTCAACGGCTAGTGCTCTATGTCAGAGTCCTCAACATGTACCAAGACGAAAAAGAAACAGAGGCTTGAAGTAGTGGCTCATCGGAGATTGGCTACCCAGATCTCGGCCATCATGCAATAAATTGAAACCCCATTCAAATTGACTCCTCACATCGAAATTAGCTTGCTCATGCATGCTATCATCAAGAAAAGGCCCGACTAGGAGAAAGTCGGAATGAGGGTTTTATTGTTATCTCTTAGATTTCTGATTTGGCGAGGGTGAGCGGTTTTTGGAAAGAAATAACGGTGGATTTGGAGTGGAGGGACGATGGGGATTTCGTGGCAGGAGTTTGAGAGAATTCAGAGATGTGGCCGTCGGCCGGTGGGGGTAAGGATTCAGGGGCGGCTAGGGTTTAGAGATGGGGAAAGAGATGAAGACCAGTAGTGGTCTCTAGGGTTAGACCGGAATTCAGACATATATATGGGGGATATGAATCGGTTCCCAGCCGTTGGATCACACAAGATCAACTGCTCGGATTTGACCAAAAGGAACGGCGTCGTTTGGTGTTAAAGGGGGGGCTGGACCAGGTAAAAGGGTATTGGGTTTGGGTTTGGGCTGACTTGGGTACAGATTGGCCCAATTTCAGGTTTAAAACAAGCCTTTTTTTTCAATTTCTTTTTTTCTTTTGTTTTCTTTTTCTTTCATTAATTAATTAAAATCCTAAATTAATCTAGTTTGCAAAATTAAGCTAGTTATCTAATTATGATATTTACAAAATTAGTTGATCCTAAATTAAAGAAAAGAGAATTACTAAATTAGCATTAAAGGCTAAAAGTGTGAAATGAAAGGTATTTTTTGTGATTTTTATTTTAGTAAAGCAATTAATTAACTAATTATTCCTAAAATATAAACACAAAAATTTAAATGCAATGCATGATATATTTTGCACATTTTTTCATGATTTTAACAGAACAGACGTGCACAAAAATGCAAACAATTAACAAAGTTCTACAAAAATCCTATAAAATTGCAAACAATTTGGGAAAAAAAATTTGTTTCTTTAATTTGTAGGAGTATTTCACATAAGGCAAAAATCACGTGCTCACAGCTGCCCCTCTTTGCTCGGAAACACGAAGAGTTTTAGGGCAATGATAAAGTGAGCGGATACGAGCGATTTATGCCCGTTTGGATACTCTGTGAGAAGCATTTTGAGAAGCCAGACCGAACCCTGCTTCCGAGGTTGCCTACATATCCTTGGCTGTAAAGGAATAAGGTCAGCGTAGTTCTGAAAGTTTTGGTAGCTCGGACTACCGAGAAGCTGTGATTTCATAGTTGCTGCCGCTGCTACTGCTTGCTGAACTCCTTAATACACCGAGACAAAATGAAAAAGAGCTAGACTAATTTATGATCTGTGAGTTACAAGAATCCTATCTATATATCTTCAAACTTGATCTTGATGCCTTTGCGGTTCTGTCGTGCATCTTGAACTGTTGACTTGCACTCTTGAGGCGAGCTAGTTGCTATTTCTAACTTGAATCGGCCTTATTCTTCGGGCGGGTTCCTGCTGTTGTCTTGAGCTTACTTTTGAAATGAATTCCCTTGTTTTCCAGGTGGGCACCTGATGCCAAAACTTTAACGATATTCCCTTGTTTACCAGGTCCGCGCCTGATGCCACAACTTGAACGGTATTCCCTTGTTTTCCAGGTGGGCGCCTGATGCCAAAACTTGAAATGTATTCCCTTGTTATCCAGGTGGGCGCCTGATGCCAAAACTAGAAATGTATTCCCTTGTTTTCCAGGTGGGCCCTGATGCCAAAACTTGAACTGTATTCCCTTGTTTTCCAGGTGGGCGCCTGATGACAAAACGTGAAATGTATTCCCTTGTTTTCCAGGTGGGCGCGTAATGCCAAAACTTGAAATGTATTCCCTTGTTTTCCAGGTGGGCGCCTGATGCCAAAACTTGGAACGTATTCCCTTGTTTTCCAGGTGGGCGCCTGATGCCAAAACATTAAATGTATTCCCTTGTTTTCCATGTGGGCACCTGATTCCAAAACATGAACGTATTCCCTTGTTTTCCAGGTGGACGCCTGATGCCAAAACTTGAAATGTATTCCCTTGTTTTCCAGGTGGGCGCCTGAGGCCAAAACTTGAAACGTATTCCCTTGTTTCCAGGTGGGCGCCTGCCATTACAACAAAAAAACAAAACAAAAGAAACTTTTTTGCCCCAGTTTGGTACTGGGAACATCTGTGAGTGATAATCGAATCATGTTACCCAAAAGAGCTCTAAGAATTTAAAAGCTAAATCCCATTTTCCAGGAGGGCCCTGAAAATTTAAAATTAGATCTCATCTTAAGAGTGAAAACTTCAAAGCTAAATTCTCTTTCCTAAAGGTAAGACTTACGCTAAATCTTATTATCGATGAAGGTCTTAAAACTTAACTAAATCCTATTATCCAGGAGGGTCATGAGAACTTTTTAAAATTAAATCCCATTTTCCAGGAGGGCCCTGAAAATTTTAAATTAAATCCCATTATCCAGGAGGGTTCTGAAAATTTACGGCCGAACCTGTCTGGCACATGCTTTCCTCACGGAGGGTTCCTCCGGAACAAACAAAATTTCCTGCCCCCATTTCAATCAAATAAAATCTTATTAGTTTGAAAATGTGGTGGTTAGTTAACGCCATTCTTGCTGAAGGTGGCCTTTCCACTGCCATGCTTTGTTCTGATTAGCTGCCTTGGACTGGCAAGGAATTGTTTGACCTTCTGATTGAACCTCAACCACAGGACCCTGAATGACCCGAGTGCCTCACACTCATCCTACTGTTTTACATTTTTGTCATTCCAATTTGAACCTCTGTATTTCCCCAAAGTTCACGAAACCACTTGACCACTTGAACTTCCACTAACACCTTATTTTCCATTTTGCATCATGCTATTTCTGGTATGCTTTGGCTGCACTTTGCTTTATGTATTTTGAAAGCTGGTAATAAGCTTTGAAATCCTTTCTTGCTTGCTTAACAAGGCTAATATTGGAAAAGACTTAGAGAAGTAGACCCAAAAGATAATGAAATGCAGTGACTTCGAGAGTCAGGACTAAAGAAGAACATTTGAAACATGATGACTGTTTGAGGAAGAAAGGGAAAAGAGACTTATCTGAGCGAAGCAGCTGGCACCAATGATCATGACATGCATTTCGGATTAATCAGCCCAAATCGTTTACCTAATCATATTTCATTTTGCGCCCCGTATTCATACTTTGAAACCGGGATTTTCTATAATCCAATCTCTCTGCTAAGTCACGAGCCTCATTCGGCTTCCAGTGCCCTGATGGGTTTTCACCAACAAACCTCTCTCATTTGTTCATCTCACGGCTCACTGTCGCCTTACGGTGCCCGCGAGGGTTCTCACCAATAAGACTCTCTCATTTTAGTTTTCTCTTAGCTTTCCATTGCCTTATGGTGCCCGTGAGGGTTTTCACCAATAAGACTCTCTCATTTATTCATTTTTCCTTGTGTAGAACGAAGTGTTTCCCCTGATGTGAATCATACCTCTGTCTCGCTTGACTTGGCATTCTCAAAGATTGATCGGAAGGTCTTTCTTTGGACCGTAATGTAGGCTTTTGGATAGGGTTAGAAAGAAAGGATATCATAAAGGCTCAAAACAGCTTAAAAGGGCTCAGAATTACAACTTTTGGAATCAGATCTTTTACAAAAACCACAACTTCTGCCCCAGTTTCTTTGCCTGGGGAATTTTGAATTTATTTCGATGGGACCGAACCGTGAGGCTGCCTACGTATCCTTCAAAGGAATCAGGTCGAACGTAGTTCAAGACATAGGAATTGCTTTGTTTGTGTTACTTTTCTCTTCTTCTTTCTTTTTTTTCTTTTTCTTTTCTTTTCTTTTTCTTTTCTTTTTCTTTTCTTTCTTTTCTTTCCTTTCTTTCATTTTCTCTTTCTATTATCTCTTCATTTATATTTTCTGTATCTATATTTCTGAACTCTGCTTCTGATTCCAAAAGAGGGGTATGAAAGAAAATAAATAAGGCTCAAAAGGGGTAACAAAAGATAAAGTGTTTAGATAGCAGAATAAAATGCCTTCGTCATTCCAATCTTCAAAACATGCCAAGTACAAACAAACCAATTAGACAAACTAAAGAAATCATACATAATATCTTTTGAGTGCATCAGAATTGATAGCCATATCTATACATTTGCCTTCTATATCTGTTAAATACAAAACACCATTGGACAACACTCTTGACACATTGCCGTCAATATTTTCTCGTCAATCAGACTTAACTGCTCCAATCGGGTTTTGACCCATTCACCATCATCAATTTCAGCTTCAGCAACAATTTGAAGGGATGGAATTTCGACCTCCGCGGGTATAACTGCTTTAGTACCATATACCAACAAATAAGGAGTTGCACCTGCTGAAGTGCGAACAGTAGTGCGATAAACCAGCAAAGCAAAAGACAACTTTTCATGCCATTGCCTGGAACCTTGCACCATCTTTCGAAGTATCTTCTTTATGTTCTTGTTAGCCGCCTCAACAGCTCCATTTGCCTTGGGGTGATACGGAGTGGAATTTCGATGCGTAATCTTGAACTACTAGCATACTTCTTTCATCAGATGGCTGTTAAGATTAGCACCATTGTCTGTGATGATTACCTTGGGGATTTCGAACCGGCAAATGAGGTTTGAATGAGCAAAATCGACCACTACCTTCTTGGTCACAGATTTGGAAGTCATAAATTTGACCCACTTAGTGAAATAATCGATGGCCACCAGGATAAACCTGTGCCCATTTGATGCCGCTAGCTCAATTGGTCCAATGACATCCATGCCCCAAGCAACAAAGGGCCAAGGTGCGGACATTGTATGCAACTCAAATGGTGGAGAATGAATCAAATCACCGTGTACCTGGCATTGATGACACTTGCGCACAAAGCTGATGCAATCTCTTTCCATGGTGGGCCAATAATACCCTGCTCGAAGGATTTTCTTTTCCAAAACATACCCACTCATATGCGGCCCACAAACTCCAGAATGCACTTCGGTCATGATAGTCGTGGCTTGTTTAGCATCTATGCACCTCAGCAGTCCAAGATCTGGAGTTCTTTTGTACAAAACTCCCCCGCTCAAGAAAAATCCACTAGCCAAACGTTGAATTGTTCTCTTTTGATCACCTGTGGCTTGTACCGGATACACCCCCATCTTGATGCATTCCCGGATATCATGGAACCACGGTTCACCATCAAGTTCCTCCTCAACCACATTACAGTAAGCATGCTGATCACGAACTTGAATATGTAGAGGGTCAACATAAGCCTTATCCAGATGGTGTAACATTGACGCCAAGGTAGCCAAGACATCGACAACCTTATTATGGATCCTAGGAATATGCCTGAACTCTACTGATCTGAACCACTGACAAAGATCATGCAAACATTGTCGATATAGTATGAGCTTTAAATCTCGAGTCTCCCATTCTCTTTGAATCTGGTGCACCAACAGATCCGAATCTCCCAAGACCAAGACTTCCTGGACTCCCATAACTACAGCTAAACTCAAACCCAGAATGCATGACTTGTACTCAGCCATGTTGTTGGTAAAGTAGAAACGCAGTTGGGATGTAACAGGGTAGTGGTGCCCTGTCTCAAAAACGAGCACAACCCCTATTCCAACACCTTTCGTGTTAGCAGCTCCATCAAAGAAAAGTTTCCAACCTGGATTTTCATCCTGCTCCACCTTGTCAATATGCATCACCTCTTCATTAGGAAAATAAGTCCTCAATGGCTCATACTCTTCATCCATCGGGTTCTCGGCCAAATGATCGGCCAATGCTTGGGCTTTCATCGCGATTCGAGTCACATAGATGATCTCAAACTCTATGAGTAAAATCTGCCACTTTGCAAGTCTTCCTGTGGGCATAGGATTTTGAAAGATATACTTTAAAGGATCCAGACGAGAAATGAGGTAAGTAGTGTAGGACGATAGATAATGCTTCAACTTTTGTGCCACCAAAGTCAGGGCGCAACATGTCCTTTCAAGGGGAGTATACTTAACCTCATAGGATGTAAACTTCTTACTGAGATAATAGATGGCTTGCTCTTTCATGCTAGTGATGTCATGTTGACCCAACACACAACCGAATGAATTATCCAGGACTGTCAAATAGAGAATTAATGGTCTTCCGGGTTCCGGCGGGACCAACACAAGTGGGTTTGACAAGTACCCCTTGATCTTATCAAATGCCTCCTGGCACTCATCAGTCTATTTGACCGCATCATCCTTTTTCAGTAACATAAAGATGGGCTCATAGGTTGTCGTGAGTTGAGCAATAAACCTGTTGATGTAGTTTAAACGCCCGAGCAAACTCATAAACTCAGTCTTATTCCTTGGCGGTGGTAATTCTTGGATAGCTTTGATCTTTGACGGGTCCAACTCAATGCCTCACCGACTGACTATGAACCCCAACAGTTTCCCAGACGGAACACCAAATGCGCACTTTGCAGTGTTGAGCTTAAGGTTGTACCTGCGGAGCCTTTGGAAAAACTTTCTCAAATCCCCGACATGGTCGAACTATTGCTTTGACTTTATGATCACATCATCTACATAAACCTCAATATCCTTGTGTATCATGTCATGAAATACGGTAGTCATTGCCCTCATGTAAGTTGCCCCAGCGTTTTTCAAACCAAATGGCATTACCCGGTAGCAATATGTTCCCCATGGCGTGATGAACGCTATCTTTTCTACATCTTCCTCATCCATTAAGATATGGTGATATCCCGCATACCAATCCACAAAAGACCCGATCTCATGCTTGGCATAGTTATCAATCAAAATGTGGATATTTGGCAATGGGAAGTTATCCTTTGGACTTGCTTTGTTGAGATCGCGGTAATCAACGCACACTCTGGTCTTACCATCCTTCTTTGGTACTGGCACAACATTAGCTAACCAAGTGGGGTATCGCGAGACTCGAATGACCTATGCATCCAACTGTTTTGTGAGTTCTTCCTTAATCTTCACACTCATGTCAGTCTTAAACTTCCTCAACTTCTGCTTGATAGGAGGGAATGCTGGATCAGTTGGCAATTTGGGAACTACCAAGTCAGTACTCAAAACCGGCATGTCGTCCTATGACCATGCAAAAATGTCTTTATATTCAAAAAGTGCTTTGATTATTTCTTCCTTGATTTGTGGTTCCAAGTGTACGCTTGTTGGCCCAAGTAAAGGTTAGTTTTGAAGACTGACAAAGGAACTCATGATGAACCAGGTCCATCCAGTAGTCCATCCCTCAGGTGCACAAAAACGGGCAGATTTGAGCATGTGGGTTGCACGTGATGGAGATAAGCTTAACTTGGTGTATTTAATATCTCCTGATCGAAAAGGTTGAATAATTGATAAGGAGAAGGACTCCTTAATCAAAGAGAACACTATTCAAGATAGGGAAGGAGTTAGAAGTTGAAATCAACTAGAACTCTTCCACCAAGGAAGTGTTGCATCAGAACTCCAGTTATTTCTTCATCTACTAACTCTATAAATTGCAGGATGTTCTCACATTAAAGTGTTGCACAAAAACGCAGAAGTTAAACGTGAATTGGGAGCAAAATAGCAAGGCTTTTTGTAAGCATTTCGTGTGTGATTCAAGTGTGCAAACCAGAAGCTACATGAACCAGATTGAAGAACCAGCTCCATAAAGAGTTTTATGTGTCTTTCTTTATTTCTAGTTCAATTGTAGTAGGTGTTTTCATATTGTACCTTTCAGCTTTATCTAGAAGCAATTGTAATAGGTATTTTGAGTATTCAAGTTAGAGTTAACTTGAAGTTGTCGCAGTAGTTAGAGGCTGGTTGCTACAACAGGATTAGAGTTAATCCTTAGGTTTACAAAGAGTTTTGTAAATGCAGTTTTGGCTCAGTGATTTTAGTGGAAGTTTGGGAAAATCCTACTGAGTAGTAGGTCGTGGTTTTTTCACCTTTTGAGCCAGGTGTTTTCCACGTAAAAATCTTTGTGTTCTTTATTTTATGTACTTTTAATTCCGCAAACAGCAGTCGTTAGTACACCTAGAAGAGCCAGGTCCTTCCAGAAGCAGTTTAAGCAAAAATTGGGCACCACACAAATCACCCCCCCTCTTGTGTGGCATTGACGTTTAGAACATCAATTGGTATCAGAGCAGGTTATCCTTGAAGAGGCTAATACCTTAGGAAAATATCAACATGAGCTCGCCACCTGGGAAATGGGAAGGGCAATCCACTGATGGGCCTCCACTCTTTAATGGCCACTACTACTCTTGGTGGAAAAACAGGATGAGGGATCACATCATAGGAGAAGACTATGAACTCTGGGACATAGTCACTGATGGTCCTCTAGCAACTACAAAGAAGAATGCTGAAGGAGTGGATGTGCCAAAGATAAGAGCTGACTGCACTGCTGAGGACTTGAGGAAGTGGGAAAAGAATGCAAAGGCCAAGATATGGCTTGTGTGTGGACTTGGTCCAGACGAGTACAGTAAAATTCAAAGTTGTACCACTGCTAAGGAAATCTGGGACACTTTGCATGTGGCTCATGAAGGAACACCTCAAGCGAAGAGGTCCAGAGGAACACTACTGTATTCTCAATATGAGAATTTCACCATGAATGAAGGGGAAACCATCCAAGAGATGTATACAAGGTTCACCACATTAACAAATGAACTTAAGTCTCTTGGAAGGGTTATTCTTGAAGAAGACAAAGTCGAGAAGATTTTGACAAGGGTACTGCCAATATCTTGGGAAAGCAAAATCACAGCTATTCAGGAATCAAAGAACATTGCCACTCTTAAATTGGATGAGCTAATTGGAAGTCTCACTGCCTATGAACTTAGAAGGCAAACTATGAAGATGGATGCACCCAAGAAGGAAAGGAGCATGGCATTCAGAATCACTAAAGGTGCTGATCTAGAGGAGGATGAAATGACCATGATCACAAAGGATTTCAAGAAGTACCTAATGAGAGAAAATGGTCCTTCAAGAAGTGGAAGCTACAACAAACCAAGGTTTCCTGAAAAACAAACCAATGAGGGGTGTTACAAGTGTGGGAAGACTGATCACCATATCAAAAACTGCCCTCAATGGGAAATTGAATGGAAAAAGGAAAGAGCTGAACGAAGGAATAGGAAGAAGGAACAGGTTCATCACAAGAAGAACAAAGGATCAACAAAGGCTATGGTTGCTGCTTGGGGTGAAAGCTCAGATGATGACTCAGAAGATGAAGATGGAGATGAACAAGCACTTATGGCAATTGGGAAATCCGATGAGGAATCTGAGGTAAGTATAATTCATCTTAAAAACAAGATTAAATTTTTGTCTAAAGAAAGTCTCGCTGAGTTACTTCTAGATTTCATTGATGAATTTGAGGTTATAAACAATGAAAAGGAACAACTTTCTAAGGAGTGTGTGATTCTGAAAGCTAAGTGCAAAAACCTGGAACTTAGGGCTAGTGAAAGTGATAGTAAAAATGCTGGGTTGAAGAACCAGGTTCATGAACTTGACACCACAGTCCTAGAGCTCAAATCTGAAAATCTAAAATTGAAATTAGGAACTGGTAAAAAGGAATCTGATCACACACAACTCACTTTAGAAGAAAATGTAGGAAAAATGAAAGATGAGTTGTACAAAAGAGATGAGTAGATAAGAGTCCTTAAGGAGGATCTAAACAAGGTTAAGCACGAGCTAGATAGAACCTGTAAATGGAATAGGTCCTCCGATGCACTTTCATAGCTACATGAACACCAGAGTAGCAATAAGAGAGGACTTGGCTACGGGACCTCTGCACCTAAGTGGGATCCCAAAAGCAAGTACCTCACACTTCCCGAGAACAAAATTTGCACACATTGTGGTAAAACTGGTCACTATAAAAGTGAATGTATTGCAAAAGAAAAGGCTAGTCAAAAGAATAAAGAATTTGTTCAAGGGGAAAATGGGCTGCCAGGTTGGGCTAAAAAGAATTTGATTCACCCTTTTGCCTATAGAAAGGGACCCAAACTAGTTTGGGTTCCTAAGACTAACCCCTGATTTCCTTGTGTGGGTCCAAGTGAAAGGGAGCAGCCAAATATGGTACATGGATAGTGGCTGCTCAAAGCATATGACAGGAAGCAAGAACCAGTTCCTTTCACTTGAGGACCTCAAAGGAGGTAATGTCTCCTTTGGAAATGGGAAGAAAGGTGAGATCATTGGGGTTGGAAAGGTAGGTAAGACTGATTCTCACTCTATTGAGAATGTCTACTTGATAGATGGCCTAAAGTACAGTCTAATCAGGGTATCACAATTATGTGATAAAGGTAAATTGGTAGCATTCACCACTACCAAATATTTTGTGATTAATCTTACCATTGACAAGATTGTTTTGCAGGGAAAAAGAGTAAACAATACATGCATTGTAGTTTTGTCCACACTTTCAGAAAATGAAGTCACTTGCTTAAATGTGTTGGACAATGATCCCCTCCTTTGGCACAAGAGAGTTGGACATGCAAGTCTGATTCAACTCAACAAATTAGTCTCTAAGGATCTGGTGATAGGGTTGCCTAACATCAAGTTCAAGAAAGACAAAGTTTGTGAGGCTTGTGCAAGGGGGAAGCAGGTAAGATCCTCTTTTAAATGCAAGAAAGTGGTAAGCACCACCAGAATGATGGAACTGGTCCATATGGATCTTTGTGGTCCACTGAGAGCATTAAGCAGAGGTGGTAAAAGATATGTGATGGTGCTTGTTGATGATTACTCTAGGTTTACTTGGACATTATTTTTAACATCTAAAGATGAAGCATCTGACATGTTTACTTCTTTTTTTAGAAAAACTCAGAAACAACTAGGTAATCAATTTGCATCAATTAGGTCTACCATGGAACTAAATTTGAAAATGCTAAGTTTGCTGAATTTTTGCATGCTACATCATAAATAGTTGCATGACTAGATCTCTTGTTAAGAAGATTCCCTATTAGTCACTTAAAGGGAGAAAACTAAATATATCCCATCTTAGGGCATTTATATGCAAGTGCTTTGTGTACAATAATGGCAAAAACTCCCTAGGTAAGTATGATCCCAGAAGTGATGAGGGAGTATTCTTGGGATATTCTTCACATGGTAAAGCTTATAAGATATACAGTAAAAGAACTATGTGTGTAGAAAAATGTATATGTTATTTAAAACTAACATTCTTTCTGATAAGCTGGAACATGAAGATGAAGCAATTGGGCTGGTAAGAAATTTAAATGATATCGCAGCCCAGACTGAAGCTGCAACAGAAGAAGGAACATGTGATGGAACAGGTTCTTCTACCCAAGGCAACATGACAGGGGGAACTGACTAGAGAGGAACTGATCCTCAAACCTCGAGGGAACTTGTCCATGAACCTATTCCTCAGGAACAAAACCAGGAAGGAACATCCAAAGAAATTGACACTCCTATTGCAACAGCCACAAAATTGGCTATATATGAACCTGGTTCATCTGTTGATCAGAAGTTGTATAAGGGAATGATTGATTCTCTTTTATATCTCACTACTAGCAGACCAGACATTGTGTGCAGTGTAGGTCTTTGTGCTCGATTTCAGGTTTTCTAGTTGATAGGAAGAGCACCTCAGGTATGGCACACTTCCTTGGTTCATGTCTTGTGTCATAGGCTACCAAAAAGGCAAAATTCAATGCTCTTATCTACTGCTGAAGCTGAGTATGTTGCTGCTACTTCATGGTGTGCTCAATTGTTGTGGATAAAACAACAATTATTGAACTTTGGAATTGATGTGGTTGCATCCCTATTTTTTTGTGATAACACTAGTGCTATTAGTATGACAAAGAAACCAGTTATCATAATAGAACTAAGCACATAGATGTTAGGCACTATTTTTTTGAGGGACAACTATGAGAAAGGCTTGATCACTGTGGAATTTTGTGCTACTGACAAGCAAATTGCTGACATCTTCACAAAAGCCTTAAGTAGAGATCACTTTGAGAGGAACAGGTTGGAATTAGGGATGATTAAGATCACCTAAAAGGACCAGTTCAAGGTTAAACGAAAACAAAAAAGGAAAAACAAATATTGGTTAGAAAGTCTGTAAATTGTGTATAATTAGATTAAATCTTGCTCAGTCTCATACTTTCCATTGTATACTCTTGTGCCATGTGCTAAAATGACTCATTAATCTCTAATGATATTTTCTCTATTTTGGCAAATTTAGACTCACATAAGAGAATTATCAGTGAAGAACCTGGTTCATCAAGATAACACGGTATGTTTTCTACACTCTGCATAATTTGAAATAACTATATTAGGATCATGAGCAGAGAGTCCTACCAAAGACCAAACTCCTTTTTGGACATATCCATTACAAGTGAACCAGTCTCGTTCAAAAGAGTCCCAACCAAATGGAAGTACCTAGATTCTAGGGATACACTCCAACGTCTCTTCAAAATTGAATTTCAGTTTAATTAAACTTCGAAGAGTCTGAAAAGATGTAGCTACCTCATCAATTATTCCTCTGTATATTGATCAGCTTTGGTGTATTCCTTACTTCATCTCTCTCAAGCCGTCAAAAACTCTCATTCTTCTTTCATCTTCCAAACACAATCTAATTCTCTTCTTTTCATACCCTAGCCTAGATATGTCAAACACCTCTGAAAATCCTTTATCACCAAGCAAATAAATAAGCAATTGAAAGCAAGTAGGGATGAAGAATCCTAGAAATCTGAAGATTCATTTAAGTCTGCTACTAAGGGGGAAGAAAGTAGGTCTTTCAAAACTGAACAGGTATCTTTTGATTCTAAAGTTTCTCTTGAGACAATTTCTAAAGTTGCTACAAATTTGAAGAATAGATTTGTAGAATGTATAGCAGGTATAGAGTCTACATAATCTGGAGAAGTTGGTGGTAAAAATGAAAAAAAGGAGAGCAAGGGCGCTAGGAGTACTGTGAGGGGAAAGGGGACAAGAGTGGCTGATTCTTCACCCAATCCTGTTGGTATAATAAAAGACACTGGTGCAATGGTTGTTTAGGGAGAGGAATTTACTGAAATAGAAGAGAGTATGAGCAAAACAGGGGGAAGTGGGTCTGGCAAAGCTGCTGAGGGGTTGGTTCAATTTGGAATAGTTATAGATGAACCTGTTCCATCTGAATAGGAAACCCTCTCGGACCTACTGATAGAGTTATCAATGGCGCCAAAAACCTATGGTTTGATTCTCACAACTGTGCTTGCACATTTCAAGGTACCTATGAAGAAGTGGGGTTAATACTCTGCTTGGTTGCGATTATGAAGTCAATGTCATTCTTAATGAACCTCGTTCATCTGAAAAGACACCTATTAATAGCAAAGTCAGAGTCTTGGTACAGGATAGTGACACAAAGGATATTGAGATAGCAAGGCTGAGGACACGATTAGGTTGAGGTAGAATCTGAGAGAGATGTTCTCAGAACTGAACTTGCAAGGGAAAGGAGAAGAATGATGGAATTCTTCAAGACATGCTGAAACTTCTCCAAGCAAATAACCCAGCCCCTACCACTTCCAAGCCTTAAATCCTAACCTAGTGTAGATCAACCAGTGACCCAATTCGGGACTTTGTTTCTTTTGCTCATGTTTTCAGTATTTTTATTTCTTCTTATGCTTTGTGGTAGAATCTTATCAATCATCAATGAAATTCACTGCCTTTTGCTCTAACTGTTTGTTTATATTTCTTTGATGGTTGAAATTCTTAGTTTGATCTATGATGATTAATCCATGTTTGCATTTGAAGTAGCCCCAGTGGCCATGAGTAAGTTTTAAAATATGGTTATCTCACATTTTATGCAACTTTTCGATGATGCCAAAAGGGGGAAAAAGGTTGTGCTTTACACTTTGAACAGTGATGTTTATAACCTAATGTACCTGGTTCTTGATGATAAGTGATAAAAAGGAAAAATGTTTCTAACGTTGTGTTGATGTTAAACTGAGTTAAAACAGGGCTAAGCTTATGAAAAGCACAGAGTTTGTCATCATCAAAAGGGGGGAATTTGTTGGCCCAAGTAAAGGTTAGTTTTGAAGACTGACAAAGGAACTCATGATGAACCAGGTCCATCCAGTGGTCCATCCCTCAGGTGCACAAAAACGGGCAGATTTGAGCATGTGGGTTGCACGTGATGGAGATAAGGTTAACTTCGTGTATTTAATATCTCCTGATCGAAAAGGTTGCATAATTGATAAGGAGAAGGACTCCTTAATCAAAGAGAACACAATTCAAGATAGGGAAGGAGTTAGAAGTTGAAATCAACTAGAACTCTCTACCAAGGAAGAGTTGCATCAGAACTCTAGTTATTCTTCATCTNCTTATTAAATCTTGCATGGCTGAAGATCGCAACCTTATTAATACTTGCATGGCTGAAGATCGCCAACCTTTATTTAAATCTTGCATGGCTGAAAGATCGCCAACCTTCATTTAAATCTTGCATGGCTGAAAGATCGCCAACCTTTATTTAAATCTTGCATGGCTGAAAGATCGCCAACCTTTATTTAAATCTTGCATGGCTGAAAGATCGCCAACCTTTATTTAAATCTTGCATGGCTGAAAGATCGCCAACCTTTATTTAAATCCTGTACCGGCTGAAATATCGCCACTTCATTTAAGTCTTGCATCGGCTGAAAGATCGCCAAATCCTGCATTTCATGGGCTGAAAGATCGCCAAATTGTCCAAAGGCGTCATTGTTCAGAGGCACCATTTTCATAGCCCAAGAACGCCACGCCATGGCCTGAGGACCCCTTCTTTATCTTTTGCATATCATTATTCAAAGGCATTATGGTTTGGAGGCACCATTCTCATAGCCCGAGAACATCATTTCATAGCCTGCGAATCCTCTATTATACGCTTCATGGCCCAGGACGTCATGGTCTGAGGACGTTATCCTACCCGTCCGAAGACAACATTCATGGTCCAACGGGACTTGCATCATGTTTAAATTTATGCCCAATATATGCGTGTTTTGCTTATCTGCAGGTAAACCGGCTAGCAACGGTCGTCTCAGCAGGAGCGATCCCGCTCCAGTTCCCGCAGCCCTATTTAATCTTATCCATCCATCCCAACCTAAATATCGCGTCCGTTCTTGAAAGATCTCCATCGGCAATAGTCCGCCAATGGATCCCGAACTACATATGACCTGATTCCTGTAAGACCAGGGATATGTAGGCAGCTCAGGAACCAGAGCACGGTCAATCTCTTCAAAACCATTTCGTTCGGTCAAAATTGGCCATCATATCTTTACCCGACAACTCTTTCATCCTTTCCGGGTAAAGAGGGGCAGCTGTTGATACCCAATTTTTTCTGTATATTTTTTATATGCAAAATACTTTCGAAATAGCATATGTATGCATATACAAGTATGCCCAAGTGTTTTAGTATTTTTCCTAATTTTTAAAGGATTTTTTAAATCAATTTACTGCCCATTTAGCAGTACAAAAACCAATAATTATTCCCAAAATTATTTTTTTGGTGAATAACTTATTTTATTCTCATATTTATACCAAAATGTAGCTAGGATATTTTTTTTTACATTTTTACATTTGGTATTTTAAAAGCCAAATTGCATACAATTGTAATTTTAGCCTGTTTTCAAAATTAACAGCATTTTATAATTATGAAACTGGTTCCAATATTTTTTAATTAATATTTGTATTAATTAACTGATCCAGTACTTTTAATTTGTTTTCGAAATTATTTTTTACTATTTTTATAAATTAAAAGGGAAAAACTGGCTATTTAATATGGCCTCATTTGCATTTCAATTATAGCCAAATTAACCCCCCTAATTGACCCAATTTCAAACCAATTTTGGACCAGCCCAATTCCATTTAACCCAACCCTTAACCCATTTAGAACCACCCGACCCAAATCCCTTTTAATCCAGGCCGTTGATCAATCTGATCAACGACCACGATTTCCCCTTACCATTTTAATTCACCCAAACCCCTAACCCTAACTCATTTCACTCTATCAGCCGCCTCTGAATTCATTTCCTCTCTCAAACTCTCTCGAAACCCTAGCCTCTCTCACCATCTCCGACCTCAAGACCCACCGGAAATCATGGCTCCTCTGGCCATGGTAACCTTATACTCACTCCCCATTACTCCTGTGTGCTCGATATTTGAAGAATCAAGGCCAGACCTCGAAGGCCTTCATCTAGACCTGTGCCTGCTCGAATTTTCACGGCCATCGCCGGCCTTGCTCCGGCGTATCCTGGTCCTATGAGCCTATCTCTGACCTTTCCGACCAAGATCGGACCTTTTCCAAGCCTTTCTCGTTTTAGGGTTCTTCTGAAACCCTAGCTATTTGAGGTTTTCTCTGATTGTTTTCTTAGATCTGTTCTATATCTGTGCTCTACTTGAGTTTTAAACATTTTTCCCAATTTTTTCTTTCAAAACTTACTTCTTTCCGATTTAGTGTTTCTGAAAGTTCAAAGTGTTTCTCCGACTTTTCTTTTCTATGTGTATTTGTCCTCACTGTGCTTATGTGTTTATGTCCTTTTACCACGCATGTGTTTCTACTGCTTTCTTATGCTTTCTTATTACTATACGTGTTCTTCTGTGCTTTCTATGTTTCATCTTCCTATTGTGTTTCTCTACCATGCTCTCACATGTTTATCTTGCTATGTTTCCCTATGTGTTCTTTGGCTATGTTTTTCTGATATCCTTGTGTTCCTCTACTGTATTTTCTACTAAGTTTCTTAGTTCTTTGTTTGCCTTCTACTGGACCTTGTTTGAGTTCCCTTTAAACATGTTTCCTCTACTGTTTTTCTTAAGTGTTATACTATCTCTTTTCTCTCCTGAATTTGTTTAAGTCCCAGGTTTTTCTTGAACATGTTCCTTCTACTCTCACTATGCTTCAAATCAGTTTCTTCACTCTGTTGTTTCGAATTTGCTATTGTATTTGTTTGCTTTCTCATGAGTTTCTGAAAGAAATCTCTGAGCCCGTTGCCTCCTTATCTCTGATTCGAGTTGGAAACCCTAGAATTTGGGGGTTTTACCAAGGTTTGAGCAAGTGTTTGAACTGGGGTTCTATTTTGGAACCCTTAACTCTTTTAGACTCATTCTGAGTCTATGAGCTGAGTTTGAACTCCTTTGTTTACGACTCTGAACTTTTTCTATGCTAGACTCTTCTACTGATTAGCATGATAGTTCTTCGTGTTTAAGCATGGTTGTATGTTTTTATATGTGTGATGAATTCTTTCTTCTGAAAAGGTTTTCCAACTTATGATTGATTAGAATCTTATTTTTAGGGTTTGATTGATTGTTACTGATTTTCCTTAAGTAAAACCTTTCTTCCCCCTTTTTCTGACTGGGTTCACTCACACCAAGTATTTGGACTTCTGATTTCGTGGCTGTTAATTGACTCTCTTTCCTTAATTATACAACCGTGTACTGTCAAAACCCTGCCCTTAAATAACTATTATGTATTTACCCCTCTTGTACTGCTTTGAAAAGAGTTTGATTAATTTATTTCCTTAATTAGTTATGCCCGTTTGAATCTGAACCCCTTAATTAAGGGAGATTTTCGTGTAATTGATTAGCAATCAGCTTTCAAAATTATTTCTTGCCTTGTTTCTGCCTGCTTTCTACACTAT
>NC_031993.1:4749665-4750833 GCF_001879085.1 Nicotiana attenuata
CTAAAGTTGCTACAAATTTGGAGAATAGATTTGTAGAATGTATAGCAGGTATAGAGTCTACATAATCTGGAGAAGTTGGTGGTAAAAATGAAAAAAAGGAGAGCAAGGGCGCTAGGAGTACTGTGAGGGGAAAGGGGACAAGAGTGGCTGATTCTTCACCCAATCCTGTTGGTATAATAAAAGACACTGGTGCAATGGTTGTTTAGGGAGAGGAATTTACTGAAATAGAAGAGAGTATGAGCAAAACAGGGGGAAGTGGGTCTGGCAAAGCTGCTGAGGGGTTGGTTCAATTTGGAATAGTTATAGATGAACCTGTTCCATCTGAATAGGAAACCCTCTCGGACCTACTGATAGAGTTATCAATGGCGCCAAAAACCTATGGTTTGATTCTCACAACTGTGCTTGCACATTTCAAGGTACCTATGAAGAAGTGGGGTTAATACTCTGCTTGGTTGCGATTATGAAGTCAATGTCATTCTTAATGAACCTCGTTCATCTGAAAAGACACCTATTAATAGCAAAGTCAGAGTCTTGGTACAGGATAGTGACACAAAGGATATTGAGATAGCAAGGCTGAGGACACGATTGGTTGAGGTAGAATCTGAGAGAGATGTTCTCAGAACTGAACTTGCAAGGGAAAAGGAGAAGAATGATGGAATTCTTCAAGACATGCTGAAACTTCTCCAAGCAAATAACCCAGCCCCTACCACTTCCAAGCCTTAAATCCTAACCTAGTGTAGATCAACCAGTGACCCAATTCGGGACTTTGTTTCTTTTGCTCATGTTTTCAGTATTTTTATTTCTTCTTATGCTTTGTGGTAGAATCTTATCAATCATCAATGAAATTCACTGCCTTTTGCTCTAACTGTTTGTTTATATTTCTTTGATGGTTGAAATTCTTAGTTTGATCTATGATGATTAATCCATGTTTGCATTTGAAGTAGCCCCAGTGGCCATGAGTAAGTTTTAAAATATGGTTATCTCACATTTTATGCAACTTTTCGATGATGCCAAAAGGGGGAAAAAGGTTGTGCTTTACACTTTGAACAGTGATGTTTATAACCTAATGTACCTGGTTCTTGATGATAAGTGATAAAAAGGAAAAAAATAGTTACTAACGTTAGTGTTGATGTAAAACTAGAGTTAAAAACAAGGGCGTAAAGACTTA
>NC_031993.1:4750853-4759618 GCF_001879085.1 Nicotiana attenuata
GTTAAACAGGGCTAAGCTATGAAAAGCACAGAGTTTGTCATCATCAAAAGGGGGAATTTGTTGGCCCAAGTAAGTTAGTTTTGAAGACTGACAAAGGAACTCATGATGAACCAGGTCCATCCAGTGGTCCATCCCTCAGGTGCACAAAAACGGGCAGATTTGAGCATGTGGGTTGCACGTGATGGAGATAAGGTTAACTTCGTGTATTTAATATCTCCTGATCGAAAAGGTTGCATAATTGATAAGGAGAAGGACTCCTTAATCAAAGAGAACACTATTCAAGATAGGGAAGGAGTTAGAAGTTGAAATCAACTAGAACTCTTCTACCAAGGAAGAGTTGCATCAGAACTCTAGTTATTTCTTCATCTACTAACTCAATAAATTGCAGGATGTTCTCACATTAAAGTGTTGCACAAAAACGCAGAAGTTAAACGTGAATTGGGAGCAAAATAGCAAGGCTTTTTGCAAGCAATTCGTGTGTGATTCAAGTGTGCAAACCAGAAGCTACAAGAACCAGATTGAAGAACCAGCTCCATAAAGAGTTTTATGTGTCTTTCTTTATTTCTAGTTCAATTGTAGTAGGTGTTTCATATTGTACCTTTCAGCTTTATCTAGAAGCAATTGTAATAGGTATTTTGAGTATTCAAGTTAGAGTTAACTTGAAGTTGTCGCAGCAGTTAGAGGCTGGTTGCCACAACGGGATTAGAGTTAATCCTTAGGTTTACAAAGAGTTTTGTAAATACAGTTTTGGCTCAGTGATTTTAGTGGAAGTTTGGGAAAATCCTACTGAGTAGTAGGTCGTGGTTTTTTCACCTTTTGAGCCAGGTGTTTTCCACGTAAAAATCTCTGTGCACTTTACTTTCAGTATTTATTATTCCGCAAACTGCTATAGTTAGAACACTTAGAAGAACCAGGTTCTTCTAACGCAAAAATTGAGTACCACACAAATCACCCCCCCCCCCTCTTGTGTGGTATTGACATTTAGAACATCAACACTTATCTTAGTTTACCTGATATTATCTGGATCCCCTAAATGGATTGCTTCAGTTCATTCAAATTAAGCTTGGGTTTCTCTTCAAAATGATTTAGTTCTTTACTAATTTCCTTAAATGCCTCCTCTTCATCAGATTCTGTTTCATCATCACACTCTATTTCATGGATTATTATTTCAGAGTTAGATTGGATTTTAAGACTTGGCCAAAGATTCCTCATGCATGTCATGTCATTGAAACCAGCATAAGAAGAATTGTACAAAGAAAGACAAAAATGACACTATCATGAGTAATGGAAAAAGGAAAATTGCATTTCATTGAAAATAAAGGATAGGAGGGTTTGTACATCAAAACAAGCAAAAAATAAAAATCTGGATTACAACCCTGGAATAATCCAGATAACAGAAAGAAAAAAAAAAGCAAACTACCAAGACTCCTTCCGAGTAGGGAGAGGGGTAACATTCCAATTGTTAAGCTTCACTTTCGGCCCAACAAACTGCACGTCCGCTTTGCTGGAACCTTCCCCAATTTCTACCATGTTCACCTCATCAAATAAACTCTGGAACCTTTTGACCAACTCTTCATCAAAGTCAACCACAGGCTTTGGAACTGCTGACACCGGACGCTTCACGACCTCTGACTTGATGAAAGACCTGGAGAGGCGTTGGATAGGCTTAGGGAGCGACCATGCCTTCTTTTTCAACTTCTTAGCCTTCTTCACTTCATCCCCTGTGGGCTTGAACCCCAGACCAAATGTACTCAGATTTTCACGCAGAGACACTGGCTGCACGATACCTTGCATAGATGCGCCCAGACCCTTGCCCGGCACAAAACGATTCTTCAACATTTCAGATGCCACCATGACAGATGCGGAGGCTAACTTTGGACCTGGAATACACCCCCCCCCCTCGGGAACCTTCTCAACTTGCACTGTTTCGGAAACTTGGTAGACCCAAGGCCCCATATCATCTTCGGCCTTAATAAACGGGACGGAAGTATCATTGTAAGCACACAAGTTCTCCTCGCCATGCACGACGATCTCCTGTCTGTCCCACTCAAACTTGATCATCTCGTGCAAAGAAGACGGGACTGCTTTGGCAACATGTTGTTGATACCCAATTTTTCCCTTATATTTTTTATATGCAAAATACTTTCGAAATAGCATATGTATGCATATACAAGTATGCCCAAGTGTTTTAGTATTTTTCCTAATTTTTTAAAGGATTTTTTAAATCAATTTATTGCCCATTTTAGCAGTACAAAAACCAATAATTATTCCCAAAATTATTTTTTTGGTGAATAACTTATTTTATTCTCATATTTATACCGAAATGTAGCTAGGGTATTTTTTATACATTTTTACAAATTTATTTGGTATTTTAAAAGCCAAATTGCATACAATTGCAATTTTAGCCTGTTTTCAGAATTAACAGCATTTTATAATTATGAAACTGGTTCCAATATTTTTAAGTTAATATTTGTACTAATTAACTGATCCAGTACTTTTAATTTGTTTTCGAAATCATTTTTTACTATTTTTATAGATTAAAAGGGAAAAAACTAGCTGTTTAAAATATGGCCTCATTTGCGTTTCAATTATAGCCAAATTAACCCCCCTAAATGACCCAATTTCAAACCAATTTCGGACCAGCCCAATTCCATTTAACCCAACCCTTAACCCATTTAGAACCACCCGACCCAAATCCCTTTTAATCCAGGCCGTTGATCAATCTGATCAACGGCCACGATTTTCCCTTACCATTTTAATTTACCCAAACCCCTAACCCTAACTCATTTCACTCTATCAGCCACCCCTGAATTCCTTTCCTCTCTCGAACTCTCTCGAAACCCTAGCCTCTCTCACCATCTCCGACCTCAAGACCCACCGGAAATCATGGCTCCTCCGGCCATGGTAACCTTATACTCACTCCCCATTACTCATGTGTGCTCGATATTTGAATAATCAAGGCCAGACCTCGAAGGCCTTCATCCAGACCTGTGCCTGCTCGAGTTTTCACGGCCATCGCCGGCCTTGCTCCGGCGTATCCTGGTCCTATGAGCCTATCTCTGACCTTTCCGACCAAGATTGGACCTTTTCCAAGCCTTTCTCGTTTAAGGGTTCCTCTGAAACCCTAGCTATTCGAGGTTTTCTTTGATTGTTTTTTTAGATCTGTTCTATATCTGTGCTCTACTTGAGTTTTTAAACATTTTTCCCAATTTTTTCTTTCAAAACTTACTTCTTTCCGATTTAGGGTTTCTAAAAGTTCAAAGTGTTTCTCCGACTTTTCTTTTCTATGTGTATTTGTCCTCACTGTGCTTATGTGCTTATGTCCTTTTACCACACATGTGTTTCTACTACTTTCTTATGCTTTCTTACTGCTGTACGTGTTCTTCTGTGCTTTCTATGTTTCATCTTCCTATTGTGTTTCTATACCATGCTCTCACATGTTTATCTTGCTATGTTTCCCGATGTGTTCTTTGGCTATGTTTTTCTGATATCCTTGTGTTCCTCTACTGTATTTTCTACTAAGTTTCTTAGTTCTTTGTTTGCCTTCTACTGGTCCTTGTTTGAGTTCCCTTTAAACATGTTTCCTCTACTGTTTTTCTTAAGTGTTATAATATCTCTTTTCTCTCCTGAATTTGTTTAAGTCCCAGGTTTTTCTTGAACATGTTCCTTCTACTCTCACTATGCTTCAAATCAGTTTCTTCACTCTGTCGTTTCGAATTTGCTATTGTATTTGTTTGCTTTCTCATGAGTTTCTGAAAGAAATCTCTGAGCCCGTTGCCTCCTTATCTCTAATTCGAGTTGGAAACTCTAGAATTTGGGGGTTTTACCAAGGTTTGAGAAAGTGTTTGAACTGGGGTTCTATTTTGGAACCCTTAACTCTTTTAGACTCATTATGAGTCTATGAGCTGAGTTTGAACTCCTTTGTTTACGACTCTGAACTTTTTCTATGCTAGACTTTTCTGCTGATTAGCATGATAGTTCTTCGTGTTTAAGCATGGCTGTATATTTTTACATGTGTGATGAATTGTTTCTTCTGAAAAGGTTTTCCAACTTATGATTGATTAGACTCTTATTTTTAGGGTTTGATTGATTGTTACTGATTTTCCTTAAGTAAAACCTTTCTTCCCCCTTTTTCTGACTGGGTTCACTCACACCAAGTATTTGGACTTCTGATTTCGTGGCTGTTAATTGACTCTCTTTCCTTAATTATACACCATGTACTGTCAAAACCCTGCCCTTAAATAACTATTATGTATTTACCCCTCTTGTACTGCTTTGAAAAGAGTTTGATTAATTTATTTCCTTAATTAGTTATGCCCGTTTGAATCTGAACCCCTTAATTAACCGAGATTTTTGTGTAATTGATTAGCAATCAGCTTTCATAATTATTTCTTGCCTTGTTTCTGCCTGCTTTCTACACTATAAATACATGACTCCTTAAGGAGAAAGAGACAGACTCTTAAAATCACAATCACGATTCTCTTCTGAACTTATACTTACAGCATTCTTGCTTCTTGTCTGCACTTTGGCTTTTACAAGACTACTGCTTCTCTTTACTTGCTTCTTTGAAACTGGTATGTCCTAAATTAATTCCAGTATCACCCCAATGTGTTTATTTACAGTCTTGTATGCATGTCTACGTTCTACCCTTTGTAAAGTGTAACATCTGATTTAAAATGCCTATATGTTATTGCCTGCTTCTCTTCCTTATGAACAATTGCTCCCTACCCCATTACCCCTATGTGTTTATAGTTTCAGCATTATTGTTTACTTTGCCGTTCATGTTCAGTGATTAGCTATGTGTGTTTCTTTCTTTACAACTGTTTCTATTATAAATCCCTACCCCTATCCCGCTCTATGTATCTTAGTTAATGTTTTGGCCTGGCAGTACCCAAATTACTACTCAGGTCTGAACTTGATCTTCAATAGATCCTAACTCCTAAGATTTGGCTGACAGGCTGGTCAGGGGTGTGCCAGCATCCTAATTGCTAAGCATGACCACTAGCGTGCCATGGCCTTCCCTAATTCCTCCTCTGTTGCACTTACACTTACACTTACTCTTAGACTCTAAGTTCTGCCCCCCTCCTATGAGCCTTGCCTTGGGAACCTTGAGTTCCCTCTGAACTTGGACATTTGAGGGCTGGCCTTTCCACACTGCACTATATTTCTACAATGATATTTGGGGTGTACGCATTTCCTGGAGTTCAGGAAACTCCTTGGAACTTTGACACATCCCAAATGAGAGAAAGGCTTTGGAGAATCTGGTCCTTGGAAGTTGGTTTATTCCATACGTCAGACTAGGAGTCTGAATTAGGCTCTCCTTGGTCGGAGTTTTAATTTCTGATGCATTTTATTTATTCACTTTTCTGGATTCATTCAAGTTGTAATAACCTTGTAATGACTTATGGGGTGTATAGTAAAATGGGGGGAAGGACTTTCATGTTATGCATATGGGGTAGATATCATGATTTAGGTTTACTTCTGCAATTATAAGTCATTCATTACTGCATATAGAAATCCTGCCTATAAGTTATTCATTATTGCATCCTGTTTATAAGTCATTCATTACTGCATATAGAAATCCTGCCTATAAGCTATTCACTTGCAATGGAAATCATGTCTATAAGTTTCTGCACTTTTGCATACTCCCTTGAGGCAAACAATCCATAGGTTAAAATAACAAATGTACTCCAGAGACCATGCCTATAGGATTCCTGCACTCTTACAAATGTCCTAAGTCAATTACGCTTAGAAAGCATGCCTATAGGGATAACTAATGAATCTGAATCGTCTAGCTCGTTTACAAGTTTAAAATCAGTAGCAATGTCGTTTAATCTGCAGAACTCGTATTTTTCTATAACCAGCAAGCCTTCTTTAAAATCAACAAACTTTTGCATTATTAGATATCATGCCTATAGGTTTCACCTAGGCAAACCTTTAGGTAATTAATCAACTTTGCTAGTCTTTAATAATTACAACCAGCAGGTAGGTCTTATTCGGACTTCTTATCTTAAAATATGTGCTAAATCAGCCACTTGTCCTAACGCTTTTAAATTTAATTCAGACCCTAACCAGTATTTGAAGTCATGCTATATATTTGCTTTTAAGTGAGGAGGCCTGTGTGAGCCATAACTGTTGTTTGATTCTCCCCTATTTGATTATGTGTTTTGTTTGTCGCCTAGACTTTTATCCTTTTAAAACTTCTGAAAGGCCCCAACTCCCCCCTTTTAGGATTAGTGGTCTCAATGCTTCGGGGACTGATAGGATCGGGACGGGTAATAGCATGCAATAAGTAATGATACTATTCCGCGCTTCAATACCTTAACGGGGTGGGAAGGGTAGACATGGATATGATGATCACACGATAACACCACGCGTATAATTGGTTACTGGGTGTTGTGTGGATGATCCATGTTATTTGTAAACCTAGGACCCCTTCTCCTTATGCACTTTCGTTATTGTTTTCTTTAAACTGTCAGTTTCCAGCTCTTTTAACCTTGTATTTTGCTTCACGTCATCTAAAACCTCTTTGAATTTCCAGCATTGTTTCCTTTTAAAACTTCCGCCCATTTCACTTCTTTCGTCTGATTTTTCGCATTCGCTATTTGATCCTTATTTTCTGCACTTATACATTGTTTGAAACAACTATGAAACCACCTATTTTCTGACTCTACCATGCTTATTTAGCCTTTATACATTCCTACTTGTAATCATTATGTGGAAGTTGTCTTGTATGCTTATTTTATTTAAAGTCACAATTATAACATGGCCGGGAACCACACTAGTGGATCTTGGGGGGTGCCTAACACCTTCCCCCTGAGATAATTTCAAGCCCTTACCCATTCTCTGGTTCTTCTTCCTTTTAAATTTTTTGGTGTCCTAATGCACTTAATCATTAGGTGGCGACTCTTCTAAATCTCAAATCCAAATTCCCAAAAGGAATAGAGTTGTCTGCCCAAAATGTCGTAAACCCGATTTCACCTTTTAAAAGAGGAAAAAGTGGGCGTCGACAACATGGCGACTCTGCTGGGGATTTTTTTTAGGCTTTTTACCATTACATGTTACTTGTGACTTTATTGCTTCTTTATTGCTTTTATTTAATGTCTTTATTTCTCTTCTACTTCGAAACTGACTTGGCTCTTTGTTTTCTTTTCTTTAATGCCTTTACTGCTTTCTTTCAATACTGTTGTAATTATGAGCAATCATTGTAATCATTATTTTATGAACGTGCAAATACGTGACAACTTGTTTCATTCTTGTAACTTCATCTTCAACATCATATTCCATTTGTGCCAAACAAATACCATAGAAACGCTTATAATGAGTGGTTGCGCTCTTCCAATATATCACCCCCTAAATTTGGTAAAGGCGTATTTAAGGTAAAACCAGTCGATCAGCGGTGCAATCGACGGTTCCGTGCCTTTCCCTCTTGAGTTGTCCGCTCAAGGGTACCGGTCTAATACCCCATAGAAACCTTACTCTGTTTTCACTGTGCATGCATCACTATCAAACCTAGCCGAGTCAGTTATGCTGTCCACATAATGACTCTTTAAGATAGCCTTGTCCAAAGTCCACTGGGTTTCCTTGGAACCCAAACGGACACCACCATATTCTGTGCATTTATTTGGAGAACTAAATGTCGTTTATGCTAATTATTGGTTGAAATAGTCGAGTCCGGTGGGGTAAGGGTCTAACACTTTGTTTTGCAGAAAATGAGGCACGAAGTCCCCAGATTCGGCATGGTAACCAACATTCACCCAAGGTTGCTAAGCTGGTGGGAAGACCTTCACTCCAGTGACCAGACTCTCGTCCGCAAATACTTGGGAAATTTGCCTTCCCTTTTGGAAATCCAGCCCGACAACAAAATCATAGAGGCTGCAACCTTATTCTGGGACAGTGATAGATTAGTGTTTCGCTTCGGGGACCTACCCCTTTGCTCGAAGAAATAGGAGGGTTAGCTGGTATTCCTTGGGAGACTCTGGGTTTGCTTATGCCAGAAAATCGCAAGGGTAGGGGTTTCCTCAAGATGATGGGGCTGAAGAAAAACCCAGACTTGACTTGTTTGAAGGACTCTTACATTCCTTTCGAATATCTATACGAGAGGTACGGCCATAGCAAGTCCTACCGCACCTACCCAGATGAATTTTCCCTCACCTCATTGGGGCATATCCACAGAAGAGTCTTCATCTTCATATTTTTCTTTTTGGGGATGATAGTATTTCCCATGAAGAAGGCTAGGATCCATACCAGATTGGCCATGGTTACCAAGACTCTAATGGAAGGGATTGGCGGGCAGCCTTTCCGCATAGTATCAATGATTGTCGCAGAGATATACCGAGCCCTAGGAAAATGTCAGCAAGGGGCCAATCACTTTGAGGGCTGTAACTTACTACTCCAACTCTGGCTCATGGAGCACCTCCAAAGGGGTGAATATAGGCAAGAGATCCTACGCAGGGACTTTGATGATCATATCGCCAAGGCGAATGAACTATATGCCTAACATGTTCGCTCAACCAGAAGATGCTAAAGTATGGGTAGGGTTGTTTGAAAATCTGAAAGAAGACCAAGTGCAGTGGATGTTCGAATGGTTCCCTACTGAAGAGTTCATTGTCCGATCTCGGGATGCACCGTTTCTTATTCTCATCGGCCTGAGAGGAACTTATCCTTATGTCCCTCTCCGAGTCATGAGACAGGCAGGAAGGAAGCAGGTTATACCAAGGGTCGACAAAATGGGTCATTTCAGGGCCGTTTCAAGATGACGATAG
>NC_031993.1:4759718-4774479 GCF_001879085.1 Nicotiana attenuata
TTAGGACATTTGGATGCAAGTGCTTTGTAGCACAATAATGGAAAGAACTCCCTAGGTAAGTTTGATCCCAGAAGTGATGAGGGAGTATTCTTGGGATATTCTTCACATCGCAAAGCTTATAAAGTGTACAACAAAAGAACTTTGTGTGTAGAAGAAAGTGTACATTAGTTTTTGATGAAACTAACATTCTCTCTGAGAGACAGGAACATGAAGATGAAGCTATTGGGCTGGTAAAAGAATAGAGTGAAGTCTCAGCTCAAGCTAAAGATGCACGAAAAGAAGGAACAAGTGATGGAACAGGTTCTTCCATCCAGGGCAACCTGACAGGGGGAACTGAACAAAGAAGAACTGAAACCAATCCCCTTAAGGAACCTGTTCATGACCCTGTTCCTCAGCAACAGAACATGGGAGAAACATCAAGCAGAAATCAGTTGGTTGTGAAACCTCACAAGTATCAAAGTTCTCATCCCATTGAGAACATAATCATTGATCCAACATCTGGAGGTAAAACTAGATCACAATTAAAGAATCTGTGTGCTTTTGATGCTTTCCTATCTCTTATTGAACCTAAAAATATTGCTGAGTCTTTGCAGGATGTAGATTGGATAAATGCAATGCAAGATGAACTCAATCAGTTTGAGAGAAGTCAAGTTTGGCATCTGGTTCCAAGACCCAAGGACAGATCAGTAATTGGCACTAAATGGGTCTTCAGAAACAAGCTTGATGAAGATGGAACAGTTACAAGGAACAAGGCAAGACTGGTGGTCCAAGGTTATAGCCAAGAGGAGGGCATAGATTATGATGAGACCTTTGCTCCAGTTGCAAGACTGGAGGCAATAAGACTCCTCATAGCCTTTGCAGCACACATGGAATTCACTCTTTATCAGATGGATGTCAAAAGTGACTTCCTGAATGGTTATCTAAAAGAAGAAGTGTTTGTCAAACAACCTCCAGGGTTTGAGAGCGAGGAGTGTCCAGAACATGTGTACAAATTAGACAAGGCTCTCTATGGACTCAAGCAGGCTCCTAGAGCATGGTATGAACGACTGTCCAAATTCTTGCTTGAACATGGATACAAAAGAGGTAAAATTGACAATACTCTATTCTTGAGGGAGAAAGGTAAGGATCTTCTTGTAGTCCAAATATATGTTGATGACATAATTTTTGGCGCAACCACTGACAAACTAAGTAAGGATTTTGCCAAATTAATGGGGAGTGAGTTTGAAATGGGTATGATGGGTGAGCTTAACTTTTTCTTTGGCTTACAGATCAAATAAAATCCAAATAGAACCATGATCCATCTGCAGAAATATGCAAAAGAGTTGACTAAAAAGTTTAAAATAGATGAATCAAAGGAAATAGACACACCCATTGCAACAACTACTAAATTAGACATAGATGAACTTAGTTCATCTGTTGATCAGAAGTTGTATAGCGGTATGATTGGTTCACTTTTGTATCTTACTGCTAGCAGACCTGACATAGTTTTCAGTGTAGGGCTTTGTGCTCGTTTTCAGGCAAATCCTAAGGAATCTCACTTGGCTGCTGTCAAGAGGATACTGAGATATTTGAAAGGCACTACTGATCTTTGTCTTTGGTACCCTAAAGGTAGTAATTTCGACCTAGTAGGGTATGCTGAGCTGACTATGCAGGTTTCCTTGTGGATAGGAAGAGAACCTCAGGTATGGCTCATTTTCTTGGTTCATGTCTTGTATCATAGGCCACTAAAAAGCAGAATTCAGTGGCCTTATCCACTGTTGAGGCTGAATATATTGTTGTTGCCTCTAGTTGTGCTCAATTGTTGTGGATCAAACAACAGCTGATAGATTTTAGCATTGAAGTTGGTTGCATTCCCATCTTCTGTGATAACACTAGTGCTATAAGTATGACAAAGAACCCAGTTCATCATAAGAGGACTAAGCACATAGATGTTAGACATCACTTCTTAAGAGATAACTATGAGAAAAGATTGATTACCATAGAATTTTGTGCTACTGATAAACAAATTGCTGACATCTTTACTAAAACATTGAGTAGAGAAAGCTTTGAAAGGAACAAGTTGGAATTAGGGATGATTAAGATCACCTAATGGGACCAGCTCAGAATGCACAATGAAAAAAACAATTTGAAAATTTTTTTTGGCTAGGAAATCTGAACTTGTGTAAATATCTAGATTAATTTTTACTCAGCTTCATACTGTAAATAGTATACTCTTGTGACATGTGTTAATATGACTCACTGATCTCTTACAAAGTTTTCTCTATTGTAGTAAATTGAGGCATGGTCAAGAGAATTCTAAATGAAGAACCTGGTTCATCAGTATTGGTTCATCTGAATGCCAAGGTATGTTTTCTATACTCTGCACAATTAGAAATATAAATATTTAAATCATGAGCAGAAGTCATACAAATGTTCAACTCCTTAGAAAATTCTATCCGTTTGTTTTTGAACCAGTTCCGTCCTCATTAGAATTCTAACCACAAAAATTGCCTAAAATTTAGGGAAGCTTAACCGCTTGTTCAACCTGCAATTTCAGGTTGATTAGACCTCTAATTGACAGCTAAAGCTATCGTTATCCATTAAATAAGTCTTTCTCTTTAAATACTCATTATTATTTCCTGCCATCCTCATAATTCAAAACCGTCAAAACTCTTCTTCACTCTCAATTGCATTCTTCTCCAAAGGTTTAACTCACCAATTCTCTCCAGCAATAAGCTACAATGTCGAACCCATAAGACAACCCTGGAACTCCTCCACAGCCTACTCTCTCTGATTTATCTACCCCTCCTCCACCTAGCACAACTCCCCAACCCAGGCGAAGGAGAGTAAAATTGCTTGCTCGAAAAACGGTGGCTTCTGGTGCTCTTTCAAAGAAATTGAATGAGAAATTAAAGGCAAGCCAGGTCCAAGATTCTGATCTAGTTCTGAGTCTGATTCTTTCAAACCCGCTAGTGAGGGGGAAGGACCTGGGTCTTCTGACACTGATAAGGCTCAGAAATACCCTTCTAAGGTAAGTTCTTCTTTGGCTGAAAATTTAAAAAATTGGTTTGTGTTGGTTGGACCTATAAGGGATGTGGAACTACCTGGGTTAGGAAGGAGTGGAGGTAACAAGAAATCTGAAAAATAAAAGGAGAGAGAGGGTGATGTGGTAACGTGAGGGGAAAAAGGAAAGGAATGGTTGATCATTCACCCACTACTGGAGTGTCTGTACCTGCTATTTGTGGGTTGCACAAGAAAATGTTGAAGAAAGTGGCAAGAAGTCAGGGGGAAGCGGTTCAGGGGAGGCTGTTGAGGGGCTAGTTAATCTAAGCTCACAAGGAGATGAACCTGGTTCATCAGTTGAAGAGACCCTAGCAGACCTTCTGAAAAAGGTAGGTTCAAGTTACGATCCAAAGAAAAGGAGAACTCCCACACCAAAACCCTCCAGTGCTGCTAAACCTTCCAAGAAACGAAAGGCTTCCTCTCCAACAACTACCGAAACTTCCTTGCCAAAGGGAAGAGCTACAAGAAGCAGGGTGAAACAGAGTGAGAGAGAACTACAACAAGCTTTGACTAGAAAGTAAGAAGAAAAGGATGGATAAAGGAAAAGGTAAGGTTGCAGAATTCTCAGAAGCTGTTGATGTTGAGGAGATGGAACAGGTCCATCAGGAGAAAGTTACAATAGTGGAGGTTCAGACCCCCAAGCCCAAAAAACTAAGACTTCTTCCAAGAAGTCTTCCTCTGTGTCTGAGGCTGCTGAACCTTGGCCAAGAGGAAAAGGTCTGCAGTAAAAAGTAAACAAGTTAGAGTTTCTGAAGATGAGGAATGGAGTGGTGAAGAAGAAAATGAGTCTGATGGTGAACAAGACAAGCTTGCCAAGTTTGGCAAAAGGAAAATTTTGAAGGGTAGATTGCTGAAAGATTTGGTGGAACCAGGAATGGTTCGTTTGGTTGACACCTTAGCTGCTCAGGGCTGGAAGGACATGGTCCTTCAGATGGATGGGAGATTGGCCAGAAATGAAATCATTGTAGTCATGGCAAATGCTGAAGTCAAAGATGGCCGAGTTACAAGCAAAGTCAAAGGAGTTCAAGTGAAATTTGATGCTGAAAAACTAGGAGAGATTCTAGACATCCCTGCTGAGGGATATGATGATTACACCAGACAGAGATGGCCAAGTCTGGATTCCCTTCTGTCTGCCCTTACAATCACTAGAAGATTCTGTGATGTTGAAGAAGTGAATGAGGCCAAGTTTGTGTACAAGAGTGAAATGAAGCCACAACACAAAGTCATTTTTGAGTTTGTCAACAAGTGTCTACTGCCCAGGCAGGAGAGAAGGCATATTGCAAATTATATGGACTTAGTTCTGATGGAGTGCCTTGAAAGTGGAAGGCAAATTAACTGGCCTGCATTCAACATCAAGCTACTGGACAGGGTTATCAATGGCTCCAAGGCTCATGCTACCCCCTATTGCTTTATTCTGACTACAGTTCTGGATAGGTGCAATGTGCCTCTGAAGAAATGGAAAATGGCCACAAGTAAGGATTACTTTGGCATTAATACTCTGCTTGCTTGTGACTATTTAGTCAATGCCATCCCAAATGAACCTGGTTCATCCGAGAAGACACCTATCAACAGTAAAGTGAGGGCTCTTGTTCAGGAAAGTGAAGCCAAGGATGCTGAGATAGCTAGGCTAAAGGCTCTTGTGGCAGAGGTAGAATCTGAGAGGGATGCTCTCAGAACTGAGCTTGCCAAGGAAAAGGAGAAGAATGATGGAATTCTTCACAATATGCTGAATCTTCTCCAAGCCCAAAACCAACCCTCTAGCTCCCCCAAGCCTTAGGAATTCTAGCCTTTATCTCCTGAACCTGTCTAGTACCTTCAGTGACCCGGATTAGGGATTTTTCTTTCTTTTTGCTCATGTTTTGAATAATTTTGTTTTCTGGTTGTGGATTGTGGTAAGCAACATATCTTCTATCAATGATATCTACTGTTTTTTGCTCTTGACTAAAATGTTAATATTTCCTTGATAGTTTAAATATGTTTGCTTGATAACTGATGATTAATCCATGATTGCACTTGCAGTTGTCCCAGTGGCCATGAGTACTTATTAAAATCTGGGGCTCACACTTTGTGTATGCAACTTTTCGATGATGCCAAAAGGGGGAAGAGATATTGTGCTTTACATATTCTGAATTTTATACCTGATTAACCTGGTACTTGATGATAAGTGAATTTTCTAAACTTTCTATTGATGGTTAAGCTGAGTTCTTACAGGGTTCAAGTAAGTAAAAAGCACAGAGTTTGTCATCATCAAAAAGGGGGAATTTGTTGGCCCAAGTAAAGGTGTAGTTTTGAAGACTGACAAAAGAACTCAGACATGGACTAGGTCCATCTTGTGAAGCACAGTCATTTCCAACCCAAACATGTGAGACGCACGTGAAGGAGATAAATCTAACTTATCAGAAGTAATATCTCCTGATCTGATCGAAAAGGTTGCATATTGGAGAAGGAGAGAAAGACTCCTTACACGAAGAGAACTCAGTTTAGAAAGAGGATAGTGTTAGAGTATTAGATCAACTAGAACTCTTCTACCATAGAAGAGTAGCGTCTGTATCCCAGTCAATCTCTAATTACTAACCTATTAAATATCAGTGTTGTTCTCTTTTACAGGAATGCACATAAGCAGAAGTTAAACGTGAATTAAGAGCAAAATAGCAAGGCAATTTTGCAAGCAATTTATGTGTGATTCAAGCGTGCAATCCTGAAGCTACTTGAACAAGATAGAAGAACCAGTTCCAAGTGTCTATCTTTTATTCTAGTTCAATTGTAGTAGGTGATTTTACACTGTACCTTTCAGCTTTTATAGAAGCAATTGTATTAGGTACTTAGAGTGTTCAAGTTAGAGTTAACTTGAAGTTGTCGCAACAGTTGAGGCTGTGTGTCACAACGGGATTGGAGTTAATCCTAGGTTTACAAAAGAGTTTTTGTAAATGCAGTTTTTGGCTCAGTGATTTTAGTGGAAGTTTGGGAAAATCCTACTGAGTAGTAGGTCGTGGTTTTTTCACCTTTTGAGCCAGGTGTTTTTCACGTAAAAATCTCTGTGTTCTTTATTTCCTTTACTTATTATTCCGCAAACAGTAGTAGTTGGAACAAATAGAAGAACCAAGTCCTTCTATAATCAAGTTAAGCGAAAATTGGGTACCACACAAATCACCTCCCCCCCCCCCCCCCTCTTGTGTGGTATTGAAGTATAAAACATCAGACAACCACCGTTCCCGCCAAGCGTAACCGCCGCTTGAAGAAACCGTCAGTGGGGAGGGAATTTTCTAGAGAGAGAATTTTACCTTTTTTTGTCGCTCTTTTCTTTCTTTTTCACTCAATTTTTTTTTTCTTTCTCTCTTTGTTTTTTCAAATTCGTATAATTTTTGTATATAACATATATATAGTATACAAAAATATACAAATTTATACATTTTTACGGCTACTATTCTTACAACGGCTATACAGTGTCAGTTTTTCCAAAGAAATACATATTACTAGTTGTTTAGCCAAACTTAGTTAATAATGAACTCAAAATCATGTCAAAATTGTGAATGGAACTAATTGTAATTTGTTTTGTATCAGTTAATATGAGTCATTCCTTTGAGCTATTTGTACTATAATCGATGGGCGATGGAACCAATTTGTAAGAGTTGGGGCAAAAGTCAATAGATTTTTAAGGTATTTTTAATTAAAAGTTTGCAAAACTTGTTATTAAAAGCACTAAGGCTAGATTTTCTCCGTATTATTACGATAGTTTGGTAAATATAAGCTTTTCGTAAGGATGATTTTATTCTTACAAAAAATTAAAACAACATAAGCTATTTTTTTCGGTTTCTTATCTACAAAAGAAATTAAAGAAGCTAAAGCAAACACGTTAACTCTCAAAATGAGCCTTTTTTTTTTAAGATAAGCATTTTTAATTTCTTAAAAGCTTGGCCAAATATTCTATAAAATGCATGTGTCCTTTATAATGCCACTATTATTATAGTTGCAGTGAGATCCTCTGAAAGAATATGTTAAAATGTTTTTCCACAATCTAGTATAGATGAAAATTCTTATACCAATATATCCAATTGCTAACAATATATGTTACATTTGTAAAATCAACTAAGACCTTGTTTTAACGTTTTCTTGATGTATTCATACTACAAAGAATTATCACTATCACAAAACTTCAAAGAGAGAGAGAATTAACCCTTCTTAGGCCCAAATAGAAAGGAGAGTTACTAAGTTGATAGTCATCGTAAAATTAATCATTTTATGATAAATTCTCACGATACAGATATCATCTGGACGTGCTCAACTAAGCACATGATGTCACATTGGCACATGGGGATGATGAAAAATAGCCAGGATAAGGGTTCCATCACATCAAAACGAGCTTAAATGGAGCGACATAATTCGTGAGAATTCATATAGACGACTCCAAATTATTTAGGATTAATTATTTCATACATATAATTCGTGAGAATTCATATAGACAACTCCAAATTATTTAGGATTAATTATTTCATACATATAATTGTTGTGGTTGTTGTATAGTGTATAGAGATATGATTTCTCTAATCTCATGAAATGTCACGACCCGGATTTTCCACCCTCGGGAGTCGTGATGGCGCCTACTAATGAGAGCTAGGCAAGCCAACCCTTAATTACATTTACCATTAACCAATTTACCTCATTTAGCAACTATCAGCAATAATATAAAAGCAACGAAATTAAATAATAAGCGGAAGTCTTAAATTATAGAAAACTGAACAGAAATGCGGAAAATTTAACATAAGCCTCTACCCAAGACCGGTGTCACAATACTCACGAACTACTAAGAATGCTAAATACAGTCGTCTGAAAGAGAACATAAACTGTTTGTCTCGAATACAATGAGATAACAGACTAAAATAAAGGATAGAGGAGACGTCGGGCCTGCGGACGCCTGCAGGGCTACCTCGATGTCTCGCTGTACTGAAGGCCTACTCCCACACTACTGCTGCTGCTGTCCGAAACCTGGATCTATGCAAAATAGCACAGAGTGTAGTATCAGCACAACCGACCCCATGTGTTGGTAAGTGCCTAGCCTAACCCCGGCGAAGTAGTGACGAGGCTAGACCGAACTACCACATAAACCTGTGCAGTTATATATACATATACAGCGGAATCGAAATACAGAGACAAGAAATCAATATGGGAAGGGGGAGCATGCTAAGGGGAAATAACAATTTCAAGTAAAAGTCGTCCGGCAACGAAGGAACTAACACAACTCAGACATTAATAAAGAGACAGAAAGCAACAAGTGCACGGCATCACCCTTCGTGCTTTTACTCTCATCCTCACCAAGCAATGATATAATAAAATGTGCACGACATCACCCTTCATGCTTTTACTCTCTTTCCTCACATATAATCAATAGAATCGGCACGGAATGGTACATCGTGCGGCACGACATCACCCTTCGTGCTTTACTCTCTTTCCTCACCATAAGCAAACAATGCACGAGATCACCCTTCGTGCTTTACACTCTTTCCTCACAACAAACAATGCACGGCATCACCCTTCGTGCTTTAACACTCTTCCTCACCCAAACAACAATCACAAACAAGGGGGCAAGGGAATGAACAAAATAATAAAAGAAATCCCGGCAAGGAAACACAATTAAATAATTAAATCCCGGCAAGGGTACAACATCAATAATCTCAACGTCCCGGCAAGGGAAAATATCAATAAACAACAACATCCCGGCAAGGGAACAATTTAAATACTCTTTCTCTTCCTTTCACTTTTATTTCATATCTCACTTTACCACTTGAGCCAATGCTCCAAAGGGTTCAACCATTTCATAGATATTCACAATTGAAATACAACTTGAGCCAATGCTCCTCGTTGTTCATAGGTCACAATTTCCTTTCACAAGCTTTTCACAACAAATAGAAATCATCACTAAGGCAAGGGATATACAACGAAATCAAGATATTCACAGTTTAAAGACCCGCGGTCATGCTAGACACCAACGTCTAGATACTCGTCACCATGCCTATACGCCGTACTCAACAACAAGCAATTAGCAAATAAGACTCAACTCCTAGTCCCTCAAGCTAGGGTTAAACCAAACACTTACCTCAACTTCCACGGCCAAATCAATCCACAACAACCGCTTTCCCTCTCGAATTCGGCTCCAACTCAATCAAATCTATACAATAATGACTTCACAATATCAATATATGATAAACAAATCAAATCCAATGCCTAATTATAGATTTCCAAGCTTTCTTCCCAAAATCCCAAAAATTGACCCCGGGCTCGCTTGGTCAAAACACGAGGTTCGGACCAAAATCAAATCCCCCATTCACCCACGAGCCCGAATATATAATTTATTTTTAAATTCGACCCCAAAACGAGGTCTAAATCAAGAAAAATCAAAAAGTCCTAACTCTACCCATTTCCCCCAATTTCTACCCTAAATTACATGTTTTAGGCTTAGGAATTCAATAGATATTGATGGAAAATGAAGGAAACGAGTTAAGATTCACTAACCCACGAAGTTTTGATGAAAGGAAGCTTCAATGGTCGCCTAAGGACCTTGGAGAAGAAGGAGCTCGTGTGTTTTTATGAAAATCCCGTAGCTACTGTTCTGGAAATTTTTAAAAATATAACTGGGTAGGATTGCCCTTCGCGTTCGCGGAAGGAGGGTCGCGTTCGCGAAGGGTAAACTTGGCAGACCACCGCGTTCGCGATGGGAAGAGTGCGAACATGAAGAGGAAGGGTTGGGGGGTCCAGGACTTGGTCTACGCGAACGCGTGGATACTGATGTGAACGCGATGAAGGGATTTACAAGGCTACGCGAACGCGAAGGTATTAGTGCGAACACGAAGAGGAAAATTAGGCTGAGTCCCCCAGGGCCAGATAACTCTATGCGAACGCGAGATCAAGGGTGCGAACGCGATGAAGGAAAAGTCTCAAGCTTCGCGAACGCGGAGGAGGCGTCGCGAACGCGATGAAGGAATTGCCTGCAACGGCTAAAGCCCATTTTCTGCAATTTTTCTAAGTCCGAAACCACTCCGAAACACTCCCGAGCCCTCGGGGCTCCTAACCAAACACATACACTAACTCAACAACATCCTACGAACTTAACCGTGCGATCAAATCGCCAAAATAACATCAAAAACAATGAATTAACCTCAAAATCACTAGTTTTTCTTCAAACTTCATAAACTTTCAAATTTAGAGTTTTAAGTCCGAAACACGTCAAACGACGTCTGATTTCAATCAACCTTCACAGAAATATCTTAAACTACATATAAGACATGTACCGGGTGCCGAAATCAAAATACGGGCCCGATACCAACACGTTCAAACCAATTTTCATTTCAATTTTTCTTTATAAATTTCAGAAAAACAATTTTACTCAAAAATTTATTTCTCGGGCTTGGGACCTCGGAATTCGATTCCGGGCATACGCCCAAGTCCCATATTTTCCTACGGACCCTCCGGGACCGTCAAATTACGGGTCTGGGTCCGTTTACCCAAAATGTTGACCAGAGTCAAATTTACTCATTTTAATATCAAATTTTAGCATTTTTCACAGAATTTCATATTTAAGCTTTCCGGCTACGCGCCCGGACTGCGCACGCAAATCGAGGCAACTACTAATGAGGTTTCCAAGGCCTCGAAAGCACGGAATGAGTAAGAAAACAGGTGATGACCCTTTCGGTCGTCACATTCTCCACCTCTAAAATAACCGTTCGTCCTCGAACGGACAAAAGAAAGAAGTACCTGAGTCGGGGAATAGATGGGGATAACGGCTCCGCATATCGGACTCGGACTCCCAGGTCGATGCCTCAGGAGGCTGACCTCTCCACTGAACACGAACCGAAGGGAAACTCTTGGATCTCAACTGACGAACCTGCCGGTCTAGAATAGCTACCGGCTCCTCCTCATAAGACAAGTCCTTGTCCAACTGGACAGTGCTGAAATCTAACATGTGGCTGGATCACCGTGATACTTCCGAAGCATGGATACATGAAAAACTGGATGCACGACTGATAAGCTAGGCGGCAATGCAAGTCTATAAGCCACCTCTCCCACTCGGTCAAGAATCTCAAACGGACCAATGAACATAGGGCTAAGCTTGCCCTTCTTCCCAAATCTCATCACGCCCTTCATAGGCGACACTCGGAGCAATACCCGCTCACCAACCATGAAAGCTACATCTCGAACCTTACGATCTGCATAGCTCTTTTGCCTAGATTGAGTTGTACGAAGCCTATCCTGAATGATCCTGACCTTGTCCAAAGCCTCCTGAACCAAATCCGTACCCAACAACCGAGCCTCTCCGGCTCAAACCATCCAACCGGAGATCGACACCGCCTACCATATAAAGCCTCATAAGGAGCCATCTGGATACTCGACTGGTAGCTGTTGTTGTAGGCAAACTCTGCTAAAGGCAAGAACTGATCCCATGAACCTCCAAAGTCAATAACACAAGCCCGGAGCATATCCTCCAATATCTGAATAGTCCGCTCGGACTGCCCGTCCGTCTGAGGATGAAATGCGGTACTCAACTCCACCTGGGTGCCTAACTCTCGCTGAACTGCACTCCAGAAACGCGAGGTAAACTGCGTACCTCGATCCGAAATGATAGATACTGGCACACCATGAAGACGAACAATCTCCCGGATATAAATCTCACCTAACCTCTCGGATAAATAGGAGACTACCACAGGAATGAAATGCGCTGACTTGGTCAGCCTATCAACAATGACCCAAACTGCATCGAACTTCTTCCGGGTCTACAGAAGTCCATAGTAATCCTCTCCCACTTCCACTCAGGAAGCTCAATCCTCTGAAATAATCCACCAGGCCTCTGATGTTCATACTTAACCCGCTGACAATTCAAACACCGCGCCACATATGCCTCAATATCCTTCTTCATTCTATGCCACCAATAATGCTACCGCAAATCCCGATACATCTTCGTGGCACCCGGATGAATAGAGTACCGGGAACTATGGGCCTCCTCTAAGATCAACTCTCGAAGTCCATCCACATTGGGCACACAAACTCGCCCCTGCAATCTCAAGACTCCATCAGCATCTAATGTCACCTGCTTGGCACCTCCACGCTGCACCGTGTCTCTAAGGACACACAAATGGGGATCATCAAACTGCCGGTCACGGATACGCTCCAATAATGAAGAACGAGCGACCGACAAGCTAACACCCGACTAGGCTCAGAAATATCCAACCTTACAAATCGATTGGCCAAAGCCTGAACATCCAAAGTAAGCGGCCTCTGACTGGCCGGAATAAAAGCAAGACTACCCATACTAGCTGACTTCCTACTCAAAGCATCGGCCACCATATTGGCCTTCCCCGGGTGATATAAAATGGTGACATCATAATCTTTCAGCAACTCCAACCACCTCCTCTGCCTCAAATTCAACTCTTTTTGCTTGAACAAGTACTGAAGACTCTTGTGATCAGTGTACACCTCACACGTCACGCCGTATAGATAATGCCTCCAAATCTTCAATGCATGAACAATGGCTGCCAACTCTAGATCATGAACCGGATAATTCTTCTCGTGGATCTTCAACTGCCTCAAAGCATAGGCAATGACCTTGCCATCTTGCATCAACACTGCTCCAAGCCCAACACGGGAAGCATCACAATAGACTGTATAAGGCCCTGAACCTGTGGGCAAAACCAACATCGGTGCCGTAGTCAGAGCTGTCTTGAGCTTCTGAAAGCTCGCCTCACACTCATCCGACCATCTGAACTGGCACCCTTCTGGGTCAATCTGGTCATCGGGGCTGCAATAGATGAAAACCCCTCCACGAACCGACGATAGTAGCCTGCCAATCCCAAGAAACTCCGAATCTCTGTAGCTGATGCTGGTCTAGGCCAGTTCTTGACTGCCTCTATCTTCTTTGGGTCCACCTGAATACCCTCTGCTGATACAACATGACCCAGAAATGCAACTGAACTCAGCCAGAACTCACACTTGGAGAACCACTCTAAGGTGCTGGTCGTGCTCCTCCTGGCTGCGGGAATATATCAATATATCATCAATGAAAACTATCACGAATGAGCCCAAATAAGGCCTGAACAGTCGGTTCATCAAGTCCATGAAAGCTGCTGGGGCATTTGTCAACCCGAATGACATAACCAAGAACTCATAATGCCCGTACCGAGTGCGGAAAGCTGTCTTAGGGACATCGAATGCCCTAATCCTCAACTGATGGTAGCTCGATCGCAAGTCAATCTTGGAAAATACCCTGGCACCCTGAAGCTGGTCGAACAAATCATCAATCCTCGGCAGTGGATACTTATTCTTGATCGTTACCTTGTTCAATTGCCTGTAATCAATACACATTCTCATTGACCCATCCTTCTTCTTGACAAATAACACCGGCGCACCCCAAGGTGAGACACTGGGTCTAATGAAACCCTTCTCAAGCAAATCCTGCAACTGTTCCTTTAACTCTTTCAACTCCGGCGGCGCCATACAATATGGGGGAATAGAAATGGGCTGAGTGCCCGGTACCAGTGTGAGCACGTGATTTTTGCCCTATATGAATTATTCCCAAAAATTCAAACAAAATAATTTCTCTCATTATTTTGTAATTTTGTGGATTTTTATGATATTTTATGTTAATTGTTTGCATTTCATTTGTGCATTTTAATTCATATGAGAAATATAAGAGTACACTTGGCATTTGTTTAGGATTTAATCTCTTAATTTAGGATTAATTAGTAGTTAAGGAAAAAATAAAGAAAGTAATAAAAAATGGTCTTTTTCATTTTTAGTTTTAATTTGCCTTAATTTGTGTTTAATTAGAAGTTAGGCTATTTGGAAATTAGAAAATATTTTGTTAGTGTCACTTTGGGTTTTGAGTTTTAATTCAACATTTAACAAATCAGAAAAATAATAAAAATACAAAATGAAAACAAAACAAAAGAAATAAAAGAAAACAAATAAAAAGGGGTGTCTTAATAGAGACCCATGATTTGGGCCACCTGCAACGCCAGGCCCAAGTCAAAAATCACCCCCAGTCAGCCCAAACACGCCCCTACCCGGTCCACATGACCCTGCCCTGATGACCAATAAAATGACGTAGTACGAGAATGATACTACGTCGTTTGAGCTAGTTAATACAAAATCAATCCAAGCCGTCCATTGCCCACAATCCAACGGTCCAAATTCATTTGACATAGTTGATAAAAGTGTCTGAAAATCCAGTAACCCTAAAAAACATATTTCATCTTCCTCGTACCCCTCTGTAACACCGTCGTGCCCCGCCGTGTTCCGCCGCCGGAAATCGCCTCACGGCGGCGGCCGGCCTCCATTTCCGTCCAAAATTACACCCCTTATTCCTCTCCTCCTCCTCGTTACAGATCCACAACCCGTTTCCCTCGAACCCCAACCAAACTCGTCGAATCTTCAACCAAAGTTTTCCGGCCAAAACTCAACCTTCTCCGTTCACCACCAAATTAATACCATGGAACCACCTTGTCCTCCTCTATCAAACCCCCCAAACCCTGTCCCTCAAATCTAATCGGAACTCTTCGAATATCGATTTGAAGTTTCCGGTCAAAACCCTAAATTCCCAAATCTTGTCAAATTCATACCACATAGTCTCCTCCTTCCCCTGACGGCGAATCCAGTGTCAATGGTGCTCGAATCTCGCCAGAGTTGGTTGATTTTTGAGGTGATAAGCCGGCAGAACCCTAGAGTCAAAATCAGT
>NC_031993.1:4782106-4797260 GCF_001879085.1 Nicotiana attenuata
CAAAAATCACCCCCAGTCAGCCCAAACACGCCCCTACCCGGTCCACATGACCCTGCCCTGATGACCAATAAAACGACGTAGTACGAGAATGATACTACGTCGTTTGAGCTAGTTAATACAACATCAATCCAAGCCGTCCATTGCCCACAATCCAACGGTCCAAATTCATTTGACATAGTTGATAAAAGTGTCTGAAAATCCAGTAACCCTAAAAAACATATTTCATCTTCCTCGTACCCCTCTGTAACGCCGCCGTGCCCCGCCGTGTTCCGCCGCTGGAAATCGCCTCACGGCGGCGGCCGGCCTCCATTTCCGTCCAAAATTACACCCCTTATTCCTCTCTAAGGCTGAAATTTGAATTTCAAATTCAAAACTTCTCCTAGATCTAACAAAAACAACAGAAAACTTTCAAAAATCAAAAAAAAATTGTTACATTGATCTTCCTTAGATCATTTTTAAAATTTCAGCTCTTAATTCAACTGAGTAGCTCACTCAGGATCAAAATTAGCTCAGATTTTCTCTGTTTCTGTTCTGTACTCGAAAGTTTAAAGTATCTGAAGGTGTTTGGGATTTATTCGAGTTGTTGCTGGGTGTTTTTGAGTGCTGAAAGTGTTCTGTAGCTTCCTAGTTCGACTTCGAGTAAACTTGAGGTCAAACAAGTGTGTTTTGATCGATTAGCTGCTGTTGAACTTCTGAGTTCATTCCTGGACTTTTGAGACTTTGTTTTGATTCGAAAATCACTCTTATTGTGGCTGGTTGTGGTCTGTTGATTTGTCACCTGCTGCTGCTGACTTCTCCTTTTTTTCTATTTGATTCACGCTTCAGGTACACATCTCAACATTACTTTGATATAGCTGTTGAAACAGAAATGAAATAGAGCAATTTCACGTTCTCTGCTTCACGACGTGTGTTCATTCGGGTGATGTATAGATAGTTAGATATTTTAGCTTATTTGTGTATTGTCGAATACAGTTTAGTGTTGGTTTGTAATGACATGAATTTTGAACTGTAGGACTATTATAATTGGACTGTATAAATGATTTTCTGCCTTAGTCGTATTAATACAGCTATTTAGTATAACTTTAGAATGATTCAGGTTCAGTTAAAGTTTGATAGGCAGTAGATCCTAGCTATATTGAAACAGGTTTAACGTATATAAGTGTTAAGTGTAATAACCATAATCAGGCGAGTTGATTAGATTGACTCAAGGTTCAAATCTGTTGTTAGCCATGAAACGTTTCATTTAATCCAATTTCTATTTCTATTTGAGTTAAACAAGCATCAAAATGAATGGATTTGTAGTTCAATTTGAGTGTCAATCACATTAGTCAACATTTCACACTTTCATTCCCTATTCTCTTCGAATATCTGCAAGAACTTGGTTAATACGAATCAGATGTAAAAATCCATAGAGATTAATCGAACAGCTATTAGATTAACTAATTGTGAATTTTCCTTTTCGTTGTCACCATCGGTGGATCCGTCTGGGCCATGTTACCACTAAAGCGCTGCCCAACTTCGACCTCCTCTATCTTATTGATTGGGCCTGGGTTGGGGCCCAGAGCTAGTAATAGCTCAACAAAAATGACAGATCTCGTTGCCCCTGTACTAGGCCGAGGTCATTTGGGCCTGAATGAATATTAAACATAAGGTTAATATTGCAACATGGTCTTTGGGCCTTTGAGTTAAGTAGCACACTTGAGCTAAGAGGTGTTACCTTTTGTTCAAATGTGGACTTGAACTTGAGGCCCATTTTCCTTGATTACTTTTAATAGCAATTAATAATGCTAATTAATTAGGCCTTTTTAGAGACAAAAATAAATAGAGAATCGTAGTTTGCTTTAGGTTGGCCTTTAAATAATAAAACGAGATGAGCCTCGCAAAACAAAAATGCATAAATCGCGAAGCCCTCCTTAAATGCTTAATTAAAAAAACTTAGAATTCGGGGCGTGCCGTTTAGCGAATTTCACGGCCCTCCGCAAAGATAATAACCCATTAGTAACTTTAGGTGCGCCTTTAATAATTTTATCTTCTTAAATACGGGTGTGCATTTCATGCAACCCAAATCCAAATCCAAAAATGTTGAATAAGAGTGTGTCGAGGATCAGGGTGCATTTCATGTGACGTGATCCAAAAACACGTTCTTAAACGACGTTCACTTTCTTAAAAATTGACTAAAAGCGGCAAAAAATTCTAAAATTGCACTATAGGTTTTAACATGTATTAAAATCAGGCTTTAGCCAACTATAGCGGTTGAGCGACTGTGCTAGAACCACGGAACTCGGGGGTGCCTAACCCCTTCTCCCGGGTTAACAGAATTCCTTACTCAGATTTCTGGTTCGCGACTGTAATACAGAGTCAAACCCTTTCCTCGATTCGGGATTCAAACCGGTGACTTGGGACACCATAAATCTCCCAAGTGGCAACTCTGAATCTTTAATAAAATGAATCCCGTTTCGATTGTCCTTTAATTGGAAAAACTCCTTTTATTATACCTTTCACGGGGTGTAGTAGTGAAAAAGGAGGTGTGACAACCAGATCAATGCAAAAATCAATATCCTGTCGGGTGGCATACCCGGCAGGTTTGAAGGAAAAACATTAGGGAACTCACAAACAACGGGCACAGAATCAATAGAAGGAACCTCAGCACTGGAATCCCGAACATAGGCTAAATAGGCCAAACACCCCTTCTCGACCATACGCTGAGCCTTCATAGACGATATAACACTGCGGGTAGGATGACCAGGAGTCCCTCTCCACTCTAAATAAGGCATACCCGGTAAAAGTAAGGTCACAGTCTTGGCATGACAGTCCAAGATAGCGTGATAGGGTGATAACCAGTCCATCACCAATATAATATTGAAGTCAACCATGTCTAAAAGCAACAAATCTACACGAGTCTCCAGACCCCCAATCGCCACAACACAAGAACGATGGACTCGATCAACCACGATAGAATCACCCACCGGCGTAGACACATAAACAGGAATACCCAATGCATCACTGGGCATGACCAAATACGGGGCAAAATAGGATGACACATACGAATACGTAGACCCCGGATCAAACAACACTGAAGCATCTCTATCACAAACCAGAACCGTACCTGTAATAACCGCATCTGAAGCCTCTGCTTCGAGACTGGCCTGAAGAGCATAACATCGGGGCTGGGCCCCACCACTCTGATCTACCTCTCTGGGACGGCCTGCTGCTGGCTGGCCTCCACCTCTGGCGGTCTGAGCTCCACCTCTATGACCTCTACCTCCACCTCTGGCACCTCTACCCCCACCTCTAGCTGGCTGGGCGGGCTGTGGAACACCTGGTGCCCGAACCATGGCACGAGAACCCTGGTGCTGAGAACTGCTAGGTGCTCGAGGGCAAAATCCGGCAATATGACCCGTGTCACCACAAGTGTAACAAGTCCTCGGCTGCTGAGTCTACTGGCCCTGTCGACCTGAATGACCACCATGGAAACTCTAAAGTGGCGGCGCACTAATAGGAGCTGGCGGTGCATTGAATGGCTGCTGATCAGAATAGTGCGCGTGAGAACCACGGCCACCTGAGGCACCGTGAGAAACCTGGAGGGCTGACTGGAAAGGCCTAGAAGGATGACCCCTATCATACGAATCTCTGCCTCCAGATGAGGCACCACTGAATCGGCCTGACTGACGGGGCCTCTTGTCTGCCCTATGACCACCCCCCTGTGACAATACCATCTCAATCCTCCGGGCCACATTGGCCGCCTCCTGAAAGGATATCTCGCTCCTAGCCTCTCTAGCCACCTGGAGACGAATAGGCTGAATGAGTCCATCAATAAACCGTCTCACTCTCTCCCTCTCAGTGGGAAGTATAACAATAGCATGGCGGGCCAACTCAATAAACCTGGTCTCGTACTGGGTGACTGTCATGGATCCCTGATGGAGACGCTCGAACTGCCTCCGATAGGCCTCTCGCTGTGTAATAGGGAGAAACTTCTCCAGGAATATATGCGTGAACTGCTCCCAGGTCAAGGCTAGAGATCCTGCTGGTCTAGCTAAACAATAATCCCTCCACCAAGTCTTGGCGGATCCAGACAAGCGAAATGTAGCAAAGTCGACCCCATTGGTCTCCACAATACCCATGTTCCAAAGAACCTCGTGGCAGCTGTCCAAATAATCCTGAGGATCCTCGGTAGATGCACCGCTGAAAGTAGTAGTGAAGAGCTTGGTGAACCTATCCAACCTCCATAAAGCATCGGCAGACATAGCTGCCCCATCACCGGCCTGGGCTACCACACCCGGCTGAGCTCCTCCAACTGGCTGAACTGCTGGAGTCTGAATCGGGGGAGCTCCCTGCTCCGGAGTACGAGTAGCAGGAGTCTGGGCCCCTCCTCCAGCCTGAGAGACGGCTGGTGCTACAGGAAGCAAACCGGCTCGGGTAACACTCTCCATGAGACCCACCAATCGGACCAGAGCGTCCTGAAGAACTGGGGTAGCAATAAACCCCTCTGGGACCTGAGCTGGGCCCACCGGAACTGCTGGGGCTTGGGCCGGAACCTCCTCGTCGAAGTCAACCTGAGGCTCCGCCACCGGTGCTGCTGCTCGGGGCTGAGCTTTGCCCCTACCTCGGCCTCTAGCACGGCCTCGGCCTCGCCCTCTGCCCCTAATGGGAGCTGCCTGGGGCTCGGATTGCTGGTTAGAAGATGTGGAAACGCGTGTTCTCGCCATCTGCGAAAGAACAGAGTAGAAATTCAATTAGCGTTGGGAAACCAAACCGCACGACAAGAAAGAACAAATGTGAAACTTTTCCTAACTCGGCAGCCTCTGGGGGATAAATACAGACGTCTCTGTACTGATCCCTCAGACTCTACTAAGCTTGTCCGTGAGTTGTGAGACCTATGCAACCTAGAGCTCTGATACCAACTTGTCACGACCCGGATTTCCCACCCTCGGGAGTCGTGATGGTGCCTACTAATGAGAGCTAGGCAAGCCAACCCTTAATTACATTTACCATTAACCAATTTACCTCTTTTAGCAATTATCAGCAATAATATAAAAGCAACGAATTAAATAATAAGCGGGAGTCTTAAATTATAGAAAACTGAACAGAAATGCGGAAAATTCAGCATAAGCCTCTACCCAAGACTGGTGTCACAATACTCACGAACTACTAAGAATGCTAAATACAATCGTTTGAAAGAGAACATAAACTGCTTGTCTCGAATACAATGAGATAACAGACTAAAATAAAGGATAGAGGAGACGTGGGGCCTGCGGACGCCTGCAGGGCTACCTCGATGTCTCGCTGGACTGAAGGCCTACTCCCACACTACTGTTGCTGCTGTCTGAAACCTCGATCTGTGCAAAATAGCACAGAGTGTAGTATCAGCACAACCGACCCCATGTGCTGGTAAGTCCTAGCCTAACCCCGGCGAAGTAGTGACGAGGCTAGACCGGACTACCACATAAACCTGTGCAGTTATATATACATATACAGCGGAATCGAAATACAGAGACAAGAAATCAATATGGGAAGGGGGAGCATGCTAAGGGGAAATAACAATTTCAAGTAAAAGTCGTCCAGCAACGAAGGAACTAACACAACTCAGACATTAATAAAGAGACAGAAAGCAACAAGTGCACGGCATCACCCTTCGTGCTTTTACTCTCATCCTCACCAAGCAATGATATAATAAAATGTGCACGGCATCACCCTTCGTGCTTTTACTCTCTTTCCTCACATATAATCAATAGAATCGGCACGGAATGGTACATCGTGCGGCACGGCATCACCCTTCGTGCTTTACTCTCTTTCCTCACCATAAGCAAACAATGCGCGGCATCACCCTTCGTGCTTTACACTCTTTCCTCACAATAAACAAACAATGCACGGCATCACCTTCGTGCTTTAACACTCTTCCTCACCCAAACAACAATCACAAACAAGGGGGCAAGGGAATGAACAAAATAATAAAATAAATTCCGGCAAGGGTACAACATCAATAATCTCAACGTCCCGGCAAGGGAAAATAATCAATAAACAACAACATCCCGGCAAGGGAACAATTTAAATACTCTTTCTCTTCCTTTCACTGTTATTTCATATCTCACTTTACCACTTGAGCCAATGCTCCAAAGGGTTCAACCATTTCATAGATATTCACAATTGAAATATAACTTGAGCCAATGCTCCTCGTTGTTCATAGGTCACAATTTCCTTTCACAAGCTTTTCACAACAAATAGGAATCACCACTAAGGCAAGGGATATACAACGAAATCAAGATATTCACAATTTAAAGACCCACGGTCATGCTAGACACCAACGTATAAATACTCATCACCATGCCTATACGCCGTACTCAACAAGAAGCAATTAGCAAATAAGACTCAACTCCTAGTCCCTCAAGCTAGGGTTAAACCAAACACTTACCTCAACTTCCACGGCCAAATCAATCCACAACAACCGCTTTCCCTCTCGAGTTCGGCTCCAACCTAATCAAATCTATACAATAATGACTTCATAATATCAATATATGCTAAACAAATCTAACCCAATGCCTAATTATAGATTTCCAAGCTTTCTTCCCAAAATCCCAAAAAATGACCCCGGGCCCCGCTTGGTCAAAACACGAGGTTCGGACCAAAATCAAATCCCCCATTCGCCCACGAGCCCGAATATATAATTTATTTTCAAATTCGACCCCAAAACGAGGTCTAAATCAAGAAAAATCAAAAAGCCCTAACTCTACCCATTTCCCCCAATTTCTACCCTAAATTACATGTTTTAGGCTTAGGAATTCAATAGATATTGATGGAAAATGAAGGAAACGAGTTAAGATTCACTAACCCACGAAGTTTTGATGAAAGGAAGCTTCAATGGTCACCTAAGGACCTTGGAGAAGAAGGAGCTCGTGTGTTTTTATGAAAATCTCGTAGCTACTGTTCTGGAAATTTTTAAAAATATAACTGGGTAGAATTGCCCTTCGCGTTCGGGGAAGGAGGGTCGCGTTTGCGAAGGGTAAACTTGGCAGACCACCGCGTTCGCGATGGGAAGAGTGCGAATGCGAAGAGGAAGGGCTGGGGGGTCCAGGACTTGGTCTACGCGAACGCGTGGATACTGATGCGAACGCGATGAAGGGATTTACAAGGCTATGCGAACGCGAAGGTATTAGTGCGAACGCGAAGAGGAAAATTAGGCTGAGTCCCCCAGGGCCAGATAACTCAATGCGAACGCGAGATCAAGGGTGCGAACGCGATGAAGGAAAAGTCTCAAGCTTCACGAACGCGGAGGAGGCGTCGCGAACGCGATGAAGGAATTGCCTGCAACAGCTAAAGCCCATTTTCTGCAATTTTTCTAAGTCCGAAACCACTCCGAAACACCTCCGAAATACTCCCGAGCCCTCGGGGCTCCTAACCAAACACATACACTAACTCAACAATATCCTACGAACTTAACCGTGCGATCAAATCGCCAAAATAACATCAAAAATAATGAATCAAACCTCAAAATCACTAGTTTTTCTTCAAACTTCATAAACTTTCAAATTTAGAGTTTTAAGTCCGAAACACGTCAAACGACGTCCGATTTCAATCAAACTTCACAGAAATATCTTAAACTACATGTAAGACCTGTACCAGGCGCCGGAACCAAAATACGGGCCCGATACCAACACATTCAAACCAATTTTCATTTCAATTTTTCTTTATAAATTTCAGAAAAACCATTTTACTCAAAAATTCATTTCTCGGGCTTGGAACCTCAGAATTCGATTCCGGGCATACGCCCAAGTCCCATATTTTCCTACGGACCATCCACCCTCCGGGACCGTCAAATCAGGGGTCCGGGTCCGTTTACCCAAAATGTTGACCGGAGTCAAATTTACTCATTTTAATATCAAATTTTAGCATTTTTCACATAATTTCATATTTAAGCTTTCCGGCTACGCGCCCGGATTGAGCACGCAAATCGAGACGACTACAAATGAGGTTTTCAAGGCCTCGGAAGCACGGAATGAGTAAGAAAACAGGTGATGACCCTTTGGGTCGTCACATGAAACCAAGTGACCTAAATCTTGCTACGTTAGCCTTTTGATATGATTCTTCTCGTTTTTAAAATCTCATTGTTGATACAATGAACATAACCTTATGAAGTGATTAAGAACGACTAGATTAGTATTCACACGATACGTGGACCCAAACCATATTGTAAAATTGTGATTTAGATTATGTTAAACTAATCTTAAAATTTAAATCTTTCAGATAAATCGATACGATTATCGATTTAACATATTTATAAATCAATAACTGATATACTGAACCAATGACAATCACAATCGAACTGAACCGACTGATACCAGTCTCTACTTTTGATATGATTCTTCTTGTGTTTAAGATCTCATTGTTGATACAATGAATATAACCTTATGAAGTAATTAAGAACAATATATGGTGATTTTGTGCCGGAGCTGGTTTTTAAATTATATTGTGTTAACTCTTGATTACTTGTTTGAATTGAAAACATGAACAACTTCCCAAATATTATATCAAAGCTTGTTGTTCTTTTGTAGGCCTTCATATATACAAACAGATTTTTTATCCCAATTAAGTTGAAATTCCAAATTCCATTATGATAATTCCAAATCGAGCAACTTGTTGTTGTTATTATTCTCGTTTTTCATGGCTTTTTATTGTTCATTTATTTTCATAACTGCTATAATTATGCTTTCCTTTAGTTGATGGTCTATTAAAAATAGTAAGGCCGTACACACTATCCTCGAGATGAATCAGTGGAGAATCGTGGTTGTATTCATGGAGAAAGACTGGCGTTGAGAGAGAGAGGGTGGAGAAAAAATCTGAAAGAATGAGAGAGAAAAATAATACAAAGTGTATTTTATGGCTTAAGGGTAGGAGGTGACCATAAATAGATATTTGGCTATAAAAATCAAAAGGTAGCTATAGAATATAATTTTTTAAAAGAGTATTTATTTAAAATAAATAAAGTATCAACCTTTGCTAAAAATTCCTAACTTAAACCCATATTTTTCTGTAGTAAATAGATAAAACTTACTTTATTCTTCCTAAAAATATGACAATTTGTTTTTTTAACGATAGGATTTGGGACTTTGAGGGGGTGCAGGGAGAGGGGTGGGTGGGTGGTTAGGCTAGGAGTTTTTCTACATAAAATAAATAAAAAAACCTATATAAACAACATTCCAACACCAAACTTATGATTAATTCATTCACGTCTTCTCTCATTCATTAACAGAAACAAAAAATGCAAGCTATGAACTCACAAATGTCACTACAAGAAGAAAATGGAGCTTCGTCGGGTCAAAATATGAGTCACTCTCATTTTGACCCGACATCTTCTCACGATGATTTTCTTCAACAGATTCTCTCTTCTGTTCCTTCTTCCTCTCCGTGGCCGGACCTCTCCGGCGGCGGCGACGGTCATTTTGACGACCAGTCAATTTTCTTAGCTTCCAAACTCCGGCAGAACCAGATCACCAGCGGCGGTGGCGCCGCCGCAGCTGCTAAAGCGTTGATGCTTCAACAGCAGATTTTGCTTTCTAGAGGATTACTCGCCGGTAATGGTGACCAAAGCGATGACGTTGGAAATCCGGTTAGTCTAATCTCATTTACTAAAAATTCAGTAGATTAACTTTGTTTAATAATGTTTAGGATTCTAATTATCTGAATTATGGTGAATTAATTGTAGGGAAATGAGATTTCACTTCAAGCTCTTTACAATGGATTCGCTGGATCTCTCGGTCAAACCTCTAATCAACCTCAGCATTTTCACCATGCTCAGGTATGCATATTTAGATGAGTTTGAATTTTATATACAGACGGTGTAAAAATATATTTAAAATGTGATTATAAATAAAATTAGTTAATATTGTTGATTGATAATTTAAAATAAAGTGCTAAATAACATGTTATAATATGTTAAGTTACATCGAAAACGTAAAAAATCATTACACAATTGATATATATAACTTGAGCCCTATTTAGATATTCAAATATATTAATCAATATCGTGATTGATTATATGGTTTTTCTCTACGTCTTCCAAACATAAGAATTCGTTATGTTTACGCTAATTTATAGAGAACATTCTTATTTATATGCAAATAGTTAGTGCAGATTAAAAGGATTTAAGTTATATACACTAACAATATAAAAAAATAATACTGTCAATAAATTTTGAATTGTGATAGTAAGTTAGTTATCATTTTACTAGATTATCATTTAAAGTTTATGAAAAGATTTAAATGTAATTATTAAGTGAACTAAGCAGTAAATATTTTTTACATCGTCAGTCAATACACGAAACTTAAACTCTAATGTGAAAATATAGGGAGGATCCATGCAAGCACAGAGTTTCGGAGCACCGGCGTCGTCGACAATGAATCAAACGCCGGCGGCGAGTGGTGGTTCAGCTGGTGGAGGGCAGCCAAAGCAACAGAAAGTTAGGGCTCGGAGAGGACAAGCAACTGACCCTCACAGTATTGCTGAAAGAGTTCGTTTAATACTCGTCTTTTCACTTACTAATATTTATCAATCAGTTGCGGATTTTTTTCTTTTTTTTTTTCGCTTTTCTAGTGATTTTATTTGTGGTGGATTTTTGAATTTTGTTGTGTTGTGATAAGTTAGTTAGCTTCTGATGCCGAATTTTGTGGTTTCTGATTTGTTTTGTTTTGTTTTGTTGTGAGCAGTTACGTAGAGAGAGAATTGCTGAGAGAATGAAGTCGTTGCAGGAGTTGGTACCCAATGCCAATAAGGTAATTTCTCACTGTAAAAACTTAATAAAAATTCAAATTTTTATTAATAGGGGTACTTAATTCATAAATATATTTTATTTATATATTTTTTGTTTCATTTTAAGCCCTATTCTGGTTACAGTGTGTTACTTTGTTAGTCTATAAGTAGATTAGCAAACTGGTGAATAAATAAGCTTTGCTCCTGCCTTTGCTTCCGGGAGGAATCCTAAAGATAAACAACTACATTTTTAGCACATATTAAAAGTATTTTTAGAATTTATGCTATTAAACATGCTGTGATATTTATATAATTATAAAAATAAGTCAATAAAAATAAAATAAAAAGCTTAACGGAAAAAAGTTTCAAATGAAAAATTAATCTTTTTAATTAAGAAGAATGTGGTATCATACAATGATAGTGTATACAATTTATTCATTAAATTTAATTTTACTTATTCGTCATACTATCTTTATTCATATATTTTTTTAAGTTTATTTTGAAAATATTTTTTTTGAACCGATTATCTATCGGAAACAGTTTTTCTATCCGTCGTAGCTGAGTATGAATATGTTATCGTTGTTGTTTAGTTGTTCCAATCGCCAAGTCTAGTCTAGTCACTAGTGTTGGTGTTAGTGGGCATGTGTGTCATTCCAAATTTGTCGTCCCACGTGCCAATAGAGATCACAATGGGACACGTGTCAGAAACAAAATATGGGTGCTTGAGAGTATGAAGATATGGTAACTTACTTTAAGTTTATAATCAAGCTGGAGATGAGACATACTATATAAATGTAAGTATATAGTATTATTTGAAAATCAAGTGCGTGATGTTCTCCTGCGTCAGCATGTAAATAGTATTGATCTGCCAGATTAATTATTAGATTATGAGACTTATATATATTACACACTAATAATTGTGGCTTATAACAATATCATAATTGCTTCATTATCTTAATTATTTTAATTATTGCTAATGAACGAGATAAATGGAGAACTAACGTGATGGTGTTTATGGAATGACAGACAGACAAGGCTTCAATGTTAGATGAGATCATCGACTATGTCAGATTCCTCCAGCTTCAAGTCAAAGTACTCTCTCCCTTTCTTCTACTTTCACATTTATTGCTCTTGGACTTAAAAATAGTTGACAAATTGGGATGGAAAATGTTCTAGTGATTGTTTTCAACTTGGTTTTGAATATAGTCTTGTATACGGTGATGTTCGGGCTAGTTTGCACACGTACATTGATTGTTCGTTGAGCATTTACTACCTCATAAGTATTTTTGGGTAATTCTGTCACCAAAATTTGGGCGGGGCCATATGAATCCGGGTCCAACAACTGGATCAATTACAAGTCGTCTCATAGCCTATTTTTTTTTTTAATTTCTAGTGGTTCAAACTAAATGAAAGAAAGGTCGAACACCAGATGGAATGAATTACCTAGTATTTTTTATTTTCTCTGAAATTTAAATATAATATCGTAATTTTTCTCTATTGATCACTAGACCACACGCCAAAGCACAAATAAGAGTTTCTAGTAATAGAATTCCTTTTGGCCATCTAAAGACTATAACTTTTTTTTTATTTGTGCTTTTTCCATTTTATTTTTTCTGTGAATTTAGGTTCTGAGTATGAGTAGATTGGGCGGTGCTGCAGCTGTTGCTCCCCTAATTGCTGATAGGTCCTCTGAGGTACGTACTACATCATACCTTAGTTGAAATTTCAGTCATTTTGCATGTTACTTTTGAAATATTTTGAACTTATCTTAATGCACATTTTTTTCGCTGCAAAAAATTAATATTCATATATTCGTAACACATTATAGCATCATCACATATAACATTATGGTTAAATTTGCGGATAACTTTCTCCTATATACTCCCTCCGTTCCACTTTATGTAAATGTATTTTCTTTTAGTCTGTACCAAAAAGAATAATATCTTTCCTTATTTGGAAATAATTTATCTTTATACAATAATTTTTACCTACAAAAAATATATGTGTCTCATTTTATACCACAAATTTAAAAATCTTCTCTTTTTTTAAAAAAAATTCGTGCCCAATCGAATGGCTCACATAAATTGAAAGAGAGAGAGAGTGTTAAATAGTTACTTGCTCTACTTTTGAATGGTTATTCTTTTACTGTACAATATAGTATAGTAATAAAGAAAAGGTGATACCTATGCTAGAGAATATAGTACCTATTAGGCTTTCCATTTAAAGGCTTTCCATTTATAGAAAAATCAACAAGAAATGAAAATAGCATAGTACTGTGATCAGTAGGTAAGTATGGGAACAATTCTTGAGCAGACAAAATACCTCTAATCAGTCCCTCTCAAATTCTCTGTCAGCAGAATGTGACAAACTCAAAAAGCATCACGCGTGCTATCTTTTTTTCTCACCGTACCCATTTTTACCTGCAGTCTTTTTAATCTATTTAAATAGAATAATATTTTGTATTTATATTTAAAAAATTTATTTAGGCATAATGACATATTTTTATATAATCATTCGGTATTCCTATTCATCGGCGGCATTCCTACTGGTCCGATTAATTCAGATTTATGTCATGTAAGCCCTATTAAATAGGGAATTTCTATTTGAAATTTTTCTATTTTCAGGGTTCGAACTCGAAATTTAGGCACTCTTATAAAAGAAAAGGAAGTCAATTGATAACTCTTCGCTAAAAATTATACTGTGTAGATATGTTAATTTTTTTCTTTTATATACTATATATATGTTGAATTCCCTTGATTTTTTCTTGTGTTTACTCGTTTATATGTTGACTCTCACTTCGTGAAAACTCTTGCGCCGCCATTGGTTGAGCATAACCTTAATAACATATTCTTATTACCGCAAAAATATTTTGACTTATTTAAGACTACAAATTCTAAATATACATTTCTTTTCCTTAAACATTATATATAATTATAACATCGTCGTATAACAGTCCAGTATCTGTTTAATTTAATTTTTTTATTATTTAATTTAATAATAATTGGGTTTTGTAGGGAAGAGGAGGTGATAGTGCACAAGCAAATGGAGGAGGGAGGGGCAGTAACGGAACGACGTCGTTAGCTAACAACGACAGCATGACAATGACGGAACACCAGGTGGCAAAGCTAATGGAGGAGGATATGGGATCAGCCATGCAATACTTACAAGGAAAAGGCTTGTGTCTTATGCCAATTTCTTTAGCCACAGCTATTTCCACTGCCACGTGTCACTCCATGAAACCCAACAACCCACTGTTACACGGCGGCGGAGGCGGAGGCTCCGCCGCCAACGGCGGTGGGGGGGGGCCATCCTCTCCTAGCTTGTCGGCTTCCACTGTCCAGTCAGCCACGATGGGAAATGGCGGGGTTTGAGTTTGTTGAAATATACTTCGTAATTTTACGACGTTGACTGTTTCAATTATCCAATTTTCTTGGAAAAATACCGGAAAATGTCAAAAAAGTGGAGAGACGAGCTGAAATTTCAATGGCCGCCAAAAATCAGGGCCTATTCACATGGGACAAAAAAGAAAAAGAAAAAAGGGGTAATTGAAATGTTTAGCTCTAAATATTATTGGTAACTTCTGATTTTAGTTCGTGTGATATTTTACTAATTGCATTTTACATTGAATTAATGATAATATGCGTTTTTGTTTCTTTACATATAAATTATCTTATATCAAGATTTATCCTAAGAACTTTATTACATTATGAAGTATTGAAGTAAGTAAAGCAATTAAATAATTTAATTGTGAGGAAGCCTACTTGGTAATACTGAAGAATTTTAAATATGTAATGATAGGTTGTAATGATGTTATAATGAGGTAATATGATTATGAATGATTGAACGAGAATTATTAGAAGCTTATTAAATTTGCAGAAATCCTGGATGTGGAAAGGATGGCTTACTTTATCGTCCCTTTTTTAACTTCTTTAGTGCGTGATTAGTTTATGCCTTTTTGGGAATTCATTTCCTTTGCTTTGTTGTTGTATAAGGTCAAATTTGACCCTCAGTATCTCTACGTCAGTAGGTACGCCCAATGAGTGTACGCCGACTAAACGTAGCGGGTACGACTCGGCCGTGAGGATCAAAGCGACGTCGTTTAGAACTCAGCGTCTACACTAGGGAGACGTTACCTATCTCTGTAACTTTTTGATTCTTTCGAGGAAGGTCTCCTATTATATAAAGGGGACCTCCACATTGTAAAGGGATCAGCTGATCTAATACAACTCTCTCCTTTTCTGTCTTTCTCTCTCTATATCTCTACTTCTGACGAAAATATCTTATGAACATACATTATCATCTTTGCAACACTAGATCTACAACAATATTATCATCTTTGCATCTCTAGGTTTATTATATTTGATTACGATTTACCCCTTCTCTATTTTTTGATTGTTTTATCGCTTACAAAGTA
>NC_031993.1:4798488-4842666 GCF_001879085.1 Nicotiana attenuata
ACAGCGGACGAGAGTGATCTAATGGGCCGACCCAACGGCTAACAGCGATACACTCAGAAACAAGGAGAGATCGACGGAACGAAGGTCGACGGGAACAACTCCCCCGCTCCAACAGAGATCGACACCAGCCATACACCAGATCCTCCCATCCGCCACCAAGGCATACAGACGCACTACAGCGACACGTCGCCCCACTGCGAAATGAAAGAGGTACGCCCCCTTTATTAACTGCCCATAACTTTTGTGTATCTCCTTCAGAGATAGTGTACGCACTGGAGAAGCTAGGCACCAAGGTGCATTGGCCGCAGAAGATGAAATCAGACCCTGCCACAAGGAAATCAAACGCCCTATGTGAGTTCCATCAGGAACGAGGACACAAAACCGAAGACTGCATAGGCCTACGGCAAGAGGTGATCAGGATGCTGAACCAGGGATACCTGAGGGAGCTACTCAGTGACAAAGGAAAAATCAACTTTGCACGCGGACGGGAACAACTCCACGGGCCGCCGAAGCCACCTTCCCCAGCGCGCACGATAAACATGATCGTCGGAGGCGGCGACGACTCAGCGATCAATCACGTCAAGCTCGCCACCACACACAGACTAAAGCGGACCATCGCCCATGAATGATATGAGGACTTCGAAGATTGTATCACCTTCGATAAGTCTGATGCCGACGGTTTGTCTTTCCCTCATTATGATGCCTTAGTTATCACTTTACGTATCGCTGATACGGATGTTAAAAGAGTCATGATCGATGACGGAAGTGGCGCCTGTATTATCCACCCAAGGGTCCTCATACAAATGGGACTCGAGGATAAGGTAATACCGCGCTGCATAACACTAACCGGTTTTAACAATGTAGTGGAACGGACGTCCGGAGAAATAGCACTGCCCGTCTTAGCGGGAGGAGTCACGCTGGAAACAACTTTCCACGTGATGAACCAAGAAACGGCGTACGACGTCATCATAGGACGCCCGTGGATACACGCCATGCGAGCGGTCCCTTCAAGCCTCTACCAAGTGATCAAATTCCCTACCCCATGGGGAGTATTCAGTATTCGGGGCGAGCCACGCACTGCACAAGAATGCTACAAAATAGCCCAAGACTGCGCAACAGCTAAAGGGGGCGAGCGCGGAGGCATAGCAATTAGCCGTGTCGGGAACTAAGGTCAACCCGATAACGCACGTGATCAAAGACCCCGACATCGTGGAAGCCTGTAAAGCAACGGTCGAAGACCTCGACCCAGTCCAATTGGACAAAATCGATCCTACGAAGAAAGCCTATATCGGGCAAAGTCTCGCCAACCCAAGTAAGTATTGTGAATTCTTAACTAACCATGCAGATTTTTTCGCCTTTTCCCATTCAGATATGCCGGGAATCCCGCGAGACATCGCCACCCACAAGCTGAATGTCGATCCATTACATCCGCCCGTGCGATAGATGAGGAGAAAATTCAACGCCGCTATCAATGAAGCGGTCGGTAAAGAAGTACACGAGCTACTGGCCAACGGCTCCATCAGGGAATCAAAGTAGCCCGAGTGGGTCGCCAACGTTGTCATGGTAAAAAGAAGAACGGGAAGTGGAGAATGTGCGTAGATTTCACCGATCTGAACAAGGCATGCCCAAAAGATTCATTCCCACTACCCCACATCGACCAACTGATCGACGCCACTGCAGGACATGAACTACTGAGCTTCCTAGACGCCTACTCCGGCTACAATCAAATTATGATGGCCGAGGAGGACCAAGAGAAGACAACTTTCATCACCCACCAAGGGACTTACTGCTACAAAGTAATGCCCTTCGGGCTCAAAAATGCAGGGGCTACATACCAGAGACTGGTAACCAAAATGTTCAAAGAGCAGCTCGGTAAGACTATGGAAGTCTATATCGACGACATGCTGGTAAAGTCGACAAGAAAAGTGGACCACATCGACCATCTGAAAGAAACCTTCGAGATACTGAGAATATACGGGATGAAACTGAACCCCGAGAAATGCGCCTTCGGCGTGGCATCAGGAAAATTCTTAGGGTTTCTCGTATCGCAACGAGGTATCGAAGTCAATCCAGATCAGATCAAGGCGATAGACGCAATACCAGAGATACTGAACAGCAAAAAGCAGGTGCAAAAACTGACCGGGCGAATAGCCGCCTTGTCTAGGTTCATCTCACGGTCCTCCGACAGATGCCATAAGTTTTTCAGTGTGATAAGAAACGACAATGGGTTACAATGGAACGAGGAATGCATCGAGGCCCTAAAGAAATTAAAGGCGTACCTGTCTTCACCGCCACTGCTAGCCAAAGCAGACCCAGGTGAACCACTGCTGGTGTATTTGGCCGTGTCCGAGGTTGCCGTCAGCGCAGTCTTAGTCCGCGAAAGTGAAGGTACACAATCTCCTATTTACTATATTAGCAAAACCTTAGTGGACGCCGAAACACGGTATCCACATCTTGAAAAATTAGCTTTGGCATTGGTCGTAGCTTCGCGGAAGCTCCGACCCTATTTCCAATGCCACCCCATAAAGGTAGTGACGACCTTCCCCTTGAGAAGTATCCTACACAAACCTGAGTTATCAGGCAGACACGCCCGATGGGCCATAAAGCTCAGTGAGCACGATATCTCATATCACCCAAGGAACGCCATCAAGTCGCAAGTACTTGCCGACTTTGTAGCTGACTTCAGCGCAGAGATCTTACCAGAAGCGGAATTGGAGGCACGCCCTGCCCTCTCCGATGCCGACCTATGGACTCTTTACACTGATGGCGCCTCTAACGCCTCGGGATCGGGACTGGGACTCGTTCTCGAGGTCCCCACGGGCGAAACAATTCGCCACTCCATACGATGCCCCGAGATGACTAACAACGAAGCCGAGAACGAGGCTGTTATTGCAGGTTTGAAACTAGCCATCAAGTATGGAGCTCGACGACTCGTTCTACATTGCGACTCTCAGCTCGTGGTGAACCAGGTCACTGGGACTTACCAAATCAAGGAGCAGAGGTTGCAAAAATACCAGTCAAAAGTCCACAGGCTAATGACCGAGTTCGACGAATGCCGCTTCGAACAAGTTCCGAGAGCACAGAACGTAGAGGCAGAAGGCTTAGCAAAATTAGCCGCAGCCACTAAAAACTTCAACAAAGAAAGCGTGGTCACCCTCCTCCATTCAGCCATAGATCACACTGAGGTACTCTCTTTAAATTTGACTTGGGACTGGCGCAACCAATTTGTATCCTATCTGCAGGATGGAACACTCCCACTCGACAAAAAAGAAGCCAAGAAGCTCCGCGTACAGGCCGCCCGTTATTGCCTAATAAACCGCGAGCTCTATAAAAGGACGTTTGGCGGACCCCTAGCCAAGTGTCTAGGGCCGCAACAAATGCGACCAGTGCTCGAAGAGGTACATGAAGGACATTGCGGTGCCCATACAGGCAACCGCGCCCTCGTGCACTGCCTGATACGGGCCGGCTATTATTGGCCCACCATGAAGAAAGACGCAGCGGAATATGACCGCCGATGCGAACAATGCCAAGAGTATGCCCCTATGATACACCAACCAGGAGAACCACTCCACTCTGTCACTTCCCCATGGCCCTTCATCAAATGGGGAATGGACATAGTCGGTCCCCTACCAGCAGGGCGAGGGAAGGTACGATTTCTATTAGTTTTAACTGACTATTTTTCTAAGTGGGTGGAAGCAGGAGCGTACGCCCAAATACGCGAACAGGAAGTGATCGCCTTCATTTGGAAAAATATTATATGCCGCTTCGGCATCCTCAAAGAAATCAGTTGTGACAACGGACGACAGTTCATCGGCCAAAAAACGACCGAATTCTTCGAGAAATGGCGCATCAAGAGGATACTTTCCACGCCATATCACCCTGCCGCCAACGGCCAAGCGGAATCCTCCAACAAAACAATATTAAACATACTAAAGAAGAAACTCGAGGACGCTAAAGGGCTATGGCCCGAGCTGCTACCCGAAGTGTTATGGGCACACAGGACCACACCCAAATCCAGCACGGGGGAAACACCGTACTCGCTAGTCTACGGAACCGATGCGGTCATACCCATCGAAGTCGGCGAACCAAGCCTAAGATATTCGCACACCAGTGGAACAAAAAACGACACAAACATGCTCCAAGACCTCGACGAGGCTGAGGAAAGAAGAGAAATGGCCCATATCAGAATGGTAGCCCAAAAGCAACAAGTCGAAAGATACTACAACAAGAGGGCCAAAATAAGACCACTCAAGGTGGGAGACTATGTCCTTAAAGCCAAGACATTGGCATCCAAAGACCCGAGTGAAGGGAAGCTGGGCACCAACTGGGAAGGACCTTACAAAATCACAGCAGTAGCCAGCAAAGCGCATTCCAGTTGGAAACAATGGAAGGGAAAATGCTCCAAAACAACTGGAACGTTACTCACCTCNAACGCGTCTCCAACGAGCGGAGGGACTAACTGTATAGGGTCAAATTTGACCCTCAGTATCTCTACGCCAGTAGGTACGCCCAATGAGTGTACGCCGACTAAACGTAGCGGGTACGACTCGGCCGTGAGGACCAAAGCGACGTCGTTTAGAACTCAGCGTCTACACTAGGGAGACGTTATCTATCTCTGTAACTTTTTGATTCTTTCGAGGAAGGTCTCCTATTATATAAAGGGGACCTCCACATTGTAAAGGGATCAGCTGATCTAATACAACTCTCTCCTTTTCTGTCTTTCTCTCTCTATATCTCTACTTCTGACGAAAATATCTTATGAACATACATTATCATCTTTGCAACACTAGATCTACAACAATATTATCATCTTTGCATCTCTAGGTTTATTATATTTGATTACGATTTACCCCTTCTCTATTTTTTGATTGTTTTATCGCTTACAAAGTATATCGTTGACTTTTGAGCCAAACAATTGTAAATTACTTCCTCCGTTTGACTGAGCACGAAGTTTAAGAAAAAACGAAGACTTTTGAAATGTGTGGTTTTAAACAAATCAAAAAGGGGCCAAAAGTATTTTTGTGGTTATAAAAGCTTCTCATTAAGGGTAGAATTGTAAGTTTAAGCTAAATTGTTACTAAGTTTAGAAAAGGGTTATTCTTTTTGCAACGGACCAAAAAGGAAATAGGTTTACATATACCGGAACAGAAGGAGTATTTAACATCATAAATTTGGTTAATATATAGGTGGTCCTTTGACTTTTGAAAAACAAAATGATTTTTCTCAAGTAGAATAAAAAAAGATTAAAGGGTATTAATATGCTTTTCTTAAATTTAAATCTTTGATGTATTGAAAGAGTGAAAATCATTGAACTTTGTCTAACACCTAAAAAGTAAAAACTTAATTTATTTTTCGTCTAGTGTTTCTTTAGGTCAAATAGGTAAGGATGGCACGTCATTTTGGCATAGATGATATAATAAAGCAAAGACTAATGAAAGAACAGCTGTTTCTTATTTCCAGAAGCTACCAAACGTCAAGGTTCTTTATATGATGTTTTGTTACGAAATATTATATTTTGTAGTGGATGTCTATAACTTCTAAAGAAATTATTCCCACTACTCTTCTTTATTAACCTCCCACTATTCTTCACCATTATGGTTGTAACTCCCATAACTCTATAATCTCCTCCATGATCTTCCCCCATGATCTCAATAGTTAATACCATGTTCATGAAATCCTTTTGTATTACCTTAATGTCATCCTATAAATAGAGGGCTTTGGCATCACATTGTACACACTTGAATACATGGAAGAAATAAGAATCTCTTCTCTCTTGCTCCTACATTCTTATCTATTTTCTTGTTTTATATTATTATTTTGAGCTAAGTTTCGTAACATGTTATCAGCACGAAACTTTAACCAACCTAGAAGATGTGAATGATCAACCTTGAACCAATGGAAATATGGGCATCATTACGTTTGCCATATTAATGTTTAGTTTGCTTCTATAGTTCAGGGAGTATTATTTTTCAATCATACCATGAATTGCATGTTTAATTTATGAAAATTAAGACTTCATGTAATTTTGTGTTACTCGGCCATTTAGTTTCATTTGTGCAGAAAAATAAGATGGTAGGATCAAGAATGATCACGTATAATTCTAATGATGGTTGTCTTTGATTAAAAAAAATTAAATTACTAAGGTACATATAGAGCACCTCTGCTTCTGAATGGCAAATAGGAGGTATGTAATTTTTTCTTTCATGGTCTCATGAGCCTTATTTTCTGATGGTATAAGATAATACTTTAACTAAATCAGTATTATTACGAAATGAAATTCTGACTATATGGTTATAAAACCATAAAGTTTTTTCAATTATACTTTAATTTGCATATAATTTATGAGATGCATATTTGGTACATAGAGTGAAAATATCATGTATGACAATTTTTTTCACGAATCAATTCTTTTAATATACTTATTTATTTGGCAGCTCTATGGAACCATTTATTTGCTTAAGTATGAAACTTGAATAACTATAAGTTTCATAGCACGAAAGACTAAGTTGAATATTATGTGAATGTATGTGAAATAGATTGAATATTATAACGTGTTTTGCTATGTCAATTTTAATTTTATCTTAACTTACTAAGTTGACAGAGAAGCCTATCTATGATCCTTGCATTTCAACGTAGCTAAATGTTGCATGTAGCTTTCTCTTGTATAGCAATAGTCTTTATATAGGTTCTTATTTGTATGCATATGATCACGAAGTGTTCATATATATTTTTAAAGGTTTGAGGGTGTGTCCCTAAGCATTTTGGCCTCTATGATATTTGTTAAGGGTAAGACGGTGGATTTAAGTTCCAACGCACCATGAGGGTAAGACATCGGCTTCGAGTCCTGATGCTCCATGATGATAAGAGTTGGGTTTGTGTCCTAACTAAATATGGCCTAACATGCCTTTATATGGGTAAGACATTAGCTTGAGTCCCAATGCACCATATTAAAAATATAGTGATGACAAAAGAAAAATAATGTATTTTTCACGAAAAAGCATGAAGCTTGTCCCACTTGACTTGCTTCATTCTTGAAGTGAATGTGATAGCGGTGCATAATAAGTCTAAATGAAGACAGGTGATTGACCAGTGAACGTGGGTTTGCCAAAGATCAAAATAATAATAGTTATCATTATGGTAATTGTAAAAAGGAGAACAATAAGGGTTCTCAAAACTAATCCTTCAAAGGGTGAAGGAAATGTGTATCAATATGGTCTTAAATATGAGGCACGGTCAGACGGTTATAGTCCATTTTTGAAATAATGCGACTTGTGATAAGCATTATAAATACAGACTCATTCCTGAAAGTGAATGAGGAAATATACATGTGATATATATTAAGCATAAGAATGTGCTTATGCATGGTTGAATAAATACTATAACTCACCTCTACTGGGAGGTTTGAGAGAAATTTAAAGATAATGAATATTACAATATGGTTACATGAATATGTCATTGGTCACGTACTTGTGGTACGCCAAAATATATTTTGGCGTGCCTTAAAAAAAAGTTATTAAAGTCAAAAATAAAGCAAGAAATGATTTTGCTTATGATAATTTTGACTATGACAATTATTATGATATGATTTTTTTCATGAATGAGACATTTACCATTGGATTGCTTTGACAAAAAGATCTTGTAGTACAAAATTAATTAAGAGCTCCGGAAGAACTAATTTGTTACTCCGGATGAATGAAATTATTCTTGACATTGATATTATAATAAGTCTGAAAAGAAACTTTTTGAGTTTCAAATGTATTAGCCAAAGTGGTTGGCATATTGAGACTATAAATGAAAGGAAGATTGATTATCTTCATATTACTATAACATACCGGGTAAATATGAAAGGTTACCCGACTTTTCTTCTATTTGTACTACAAATGTATAAGCATGATGATGGAATCACATGCCATAAGTAAACTAGAGTTTTACTGAAACAAATATTAGTTGGCATGACCGGTTGACCATCCCGGTTCAATTATGATGCGAAAATTGATTGAAAATTCACTTTGGCATATATTGAAGAAATAGAAAATTCTTCAAGAATTCTCTTGTGCTGCTAATTCTCATGATGTGCTAGTTAAGGTTGGGATTGAATTCCTTGATACCTAGAACGAATAAAAGGTGATATATATGTATGGGCCCAATCACCTGCCATGTGGACCGTTTACTATTACATGATTTTAATAGATGCATCTATCTATGCACATGTGCGTTTGTTATCAACTTGCAGTTTGGCTTTTGCAAGGTTGCTTGCTCAAATTATTAGAGCACAGTTCCAGAATAAAAATTATGATAATTTATCTTGATAATGCTGGTTTTAAATCCAAGTTGGTTTAACAAAAACTGTATGCCTCAATTAAGCCAAACCATTGGTTATGAGAATAAAATTTTCAAATCGAAATTTGGTATGAGGTATATTATTTAATATACAAAAGCACTTGTACGCATCTAGCCAACAAGTTATGATAAATTCTCCCTATCTTAATTGGTTCAGGGTGGAACCAAATAATTCCATCTAGAAATATGAATGTGCTATTATGATTTAAATCTATTCCAACACAATGCATAAAGAATGGGCTTTCAAAAGAAGGTTGGGAAATATGTGTTTGGTGATCCCAACATTAGGGAAGAAAATGGGCAACTGAAAAAAGTAAAACACAAAATGAATTATTATGAGTGCACCCTAGATCACCTCGTACAAGAAAATGTGAACTTGAAGTTCAAGTCATAATTCATTTGCAAAATATTGCCAGGCATATTTGCTGACCAAAAGCTAAATGTTATATTTCAGCTACTAATGCTCTAAATAGAATAAAGTCCATGATGGACATAGTCTATGGAACACATGAAGCGTAATAGACTAATCGGTTCCAAAGATAAAACTCCTTGAAGGAGAGGAGCAAATGATTAAAGATGGTCATACTAAGGAGGCAAATTCTCTATAAGAGCACCACGACATAACACTTTATAAGACCTCATGGGAGAGGCTAAGGTACCTGAAACTGTTGAGATCTCGATAAGTTATGTCTTTATTTATTGATGATGGAACCGATATAAAATGATCGTCGACGATATTGTTGATATAACGTAGCGGTCAATTTTATTAATATTGACGAGGAGCTTGAGCTCAAATCTGTCATGGAATTTGGACAGATAAATAATTGGCCAAATGAAAAATACGCAATAAAAATTGACTTCACCTGAAAAAAGTGAAGTTGGACGGATAGTCCCAACACCTGAAAGTGAAATGAAAAATCAAGTCGATAGACATAAAGACGACTTGTAGCACAAGATTTTTCATAAATATTCCGGCATTTTATATGGAGATAAGTTCTCCTATGGTATATGAAATCCTTTTCAGGTCTTAATTGGGCAATACATGAAAAACTTGATAAGTGTATAATGAAAATCCTTGAAATATTTAAATTGTTCTGATATATAAAGTTTCAGCAAATCCTTATATGGATTAGAGTAATCATGGTGTGCATCTTTTATTTTTGTGTCTGTTGCAAATGGTTCACTAATGTATCTTGCTAGAACCATAAGTATAACAATATTCTAGCGAGATATAGTTTTACTCCTATGTATATTGAAATACGATTAGTGTTATATTGCAAAAGGAATCTTTGATATAGATTTGTTTATTCTAACAATGATTGTCAAGGTTTTGTTGGTTATGCAAATGCAGGCATTTTCTGAAATTCATTCTTGAAACAATCTATTTGTATGTGAGGGTAATGCCATATTGTGATATTCAACAAGGTTCCAATTACATTGAAGATGATACTGCATGCATAGCTCAATTGAAAGAAGGACTACAGAAAGAGACAAAATAAAGCATATTCACCAAAGTTCTTCAACAAATTTGTTCAAGTGATAATTTGACAAACTTCTTCACAAGGCATTGCGGATCTCAATATTAGAGAAGTTGTTATACAAGCTTGAAATTCGCCGTCTCTGAAGAATAAAGTGATGTTTTCATCAGGGGGCAAATACGCACTGTACTCTTTTTCTCTTAGCTAAAATTTTATCCCACTAGGTTTTTCTGGCAAGATTTTTAATGAGGCAGCAAATAATGCGTGTTACAAGATATGTGTACTCTTTTTCCTTCACTAAAATTTTTTCCCACAGGGTTTTTTCTTAGTAAGGTTTTAACGAGGCACATTATCTATAGACATCCAAGGGGGAGTGTTACGAAATATTATATTTTGTAGTAGATGTCTATAACTCCTAAATAAGTTACTTCCGCTACTCTTCTCCATTAACCTCCCACTATTCTTCACCGTTATGGTTGTAACTCCCATAACTCTATAATCTCCTTCATGATCTTCCCTCATGATCTCAATAGTTAATACCATGTTCATGAAATCCTTTTGAATTACCTTAATGTCATCCTATAGAGGGCTTTGGCATCATTGTACACACTAATATATGGAAAAAATAAGAATCTCTTCTCTCTTGCTCCATACATTCTTGTCTATTTTCTTATTATTATTTTATTATTTTGAGCTAAGTTTCGTAACATGTTTCTAATAAAATTGTACTTTTTGTTTTTGTGAAATTATTCGTGATAGAACCACCAAAAGTCATGATGGAGTGGTATGTAGTACTCTATTATTAGCAAGAGTAGACGGGTTCAGTCCTATGTATGGAGACGTCTTTAATGGAAAGCGTTTGACCCTTCTAAAGTGAAATCGACATGAATTCGCGTTAATCGGGACTCAAAATAAATACCGAACACCATGTCAGGAAAAAAAAATGTTCATGATAGCATCATCAGGTCTTTGTCTAAATCAGCTAGGATGACTCACTTGGACCATTACTAGTTATAGGCATTTGATAAGTGTTTTGCTAGTACTCCCTCCGTCTCACATTAACCGTCGTGGTTACTAAAAATAGTTGTCTCAAATTATTTGTTGTTTTAGAAGTTCAAGACAAAACTGATTACTGTTTTCCTTTTTACCCTTAGTAATAATTGTTCTTGAAGATGGAGATAACACATAAATAGAATAAATATTGGCAAAATTAGACACAATTTCGAAAGGTTGAGTCTATAAGGTGATTTTCCTCCGCAAAAAGTGTGTAAAGGGAATTTGGTCCATAACTCAGGTGGTAACTTATGTAGTTTGCCAATAAATTTTCGATGAAGAAAGATTATATTTCATGACATAAATAAAGATAGAATAGTCCAATCCCTTTCCTAATTAATATTTCTTAAGAGGCGTAAAAGAAAAATACGACACATAACATGAGACGGAGGGAATATTTGTTTAATACTAATAAGAACACAAAAATCAACGAGGCAAAAGATGATTATTAAGGGAAAGCAAAGAAGCTTAATCTTTCTCAAAAAATTATAACAGCAGGTAACCACAGAAAATGTCGAGATTAGACAAACTGGAGAGGCTATATGAGCAGTTGCAGGTGCAAGGCACACAAAGAAAGAAAGTTTCCCGCGCAAAATATAATGAAATGACACAACATAACATAGAAAAGTTCAGCACATTAGGATCGCGAATTCCTTAACACTGGAAAAGACAGATCACCTTGGCTTTGCTACATGGGAACAGAGTGAAGGGCAGCCTGCTATGTGCGCGATCCGGGGAAGGACCGGACCACAAGGGTCTATTGTACCCGACCTTACCCTACAGAGGTTGTTTCCATTGGAAGTGAATCAAATGCTAGCATTTGTTCCCAGCAGCAATTAACAGGAAACTGAAAGACAGTTTAGCAGAAAAGAAAAGGTATTCATCCACTTCTGCTAAACATTTCATGGAGGGAAAAGTCACAGTACAAAAGTTGTTTCACTTGCTTTTTTGCAGTAAAAATAGAGGAAAACAAAAACTGCACAAGTCAGAATTCTGTGATATAACTTTTAAGTCTCTGTGTTGGAGATGGAACATAGAAGGGGGCAGCCCGGTGCATTAAGCTCTCGTTATGCGCGGGGTCTGGGGAAGGACCGGACCACAAGGGTATATTGTACGCAGCCTTACCCTGCATTTCTCCAAGAGTGCTGTTTCCACGGCTCAAACCCGTGACCTCTTGGTCACATGGCAGCAACTTAACCAGTTACACCTTCTTGCAGATAGTTACTTTTACATCATATATTCTGTCTTTTAGACTTTGTCCACAACTACATGTGGTTTCCATCTATGTCAACAAACTTGCTTGAGACATGATAATTTGTGTTTCTTTTGTAGCTAAATGACCCTCAAACGACCCTTAAAAAATTTTCTGGAAACCAATTTCAATAAGCTCTGTCTCTTCAATAAGCTCCAGGGTAAAAGTAGTAGAGGCTTGGACTCGCTACAGGTCACGCAGAATCAAGTTAAACTAGTCTCAGAGATAGTTTACAAGTTCAAAACAGCAAAATGGTTTTTGTTATGAATCAATCAACTACCAGTTTGACTGCCTGTAAAAATTATTCAACTTTGAGCTGTGATAACAACAACACAACAAACCTAGTATCCCACAAAGTGGGGTCTGGGGAGGGTAATGCGTATGCAGCCTTACCCCTACCTTGTTGAGATAGAGAGGCTGTTTCCAATAGACCCTCGGCTCAGGGAAACATAAGCACCACATTAATGAAGAGAAAAACAAGAAGGCAATAGCGAGAAGGCATGTAAAAGCAGCATAAACAACAACTAGATAGTAAGATGACCGAAATGAGAGAAATGACAAGTAGTCTGAGCTGTGATACTGGTTGTATTAAATGTCCCGCAGATTTGACGATATAAAATGCGTACATACAGAAGCAAAAGAACACAGATACTAAACCAAAATAAATACCTTTCTGTCTGCTAAATCGAAAAGAATTCATTACATTATTCGACACGTAAGTAGCAGAAAAATACTTTATCTCAAGAAACTGTATAACTATCAAAGTGAAACTCATGTTCCGAAGATACAAACAAAGACTCCAAGTTACATTTATTTCACTCTGCAGGTAAAATACAGTCACAGGATCTTCTACAATCGAGTTGAGCTAGCAACCAATACCAAAAGAAGCAGGCCACTCGAATCGTTGATCCCTAGAAATTGAGAATGTTTATACTTCTGTTCTTATATAGAAGTTCTCAACATTCAAAGCAAGAATCAACCAACAAGTTTACCGCGATAATGAGTTATGTACTAGCCTCTTCCTCAGTGGTCAAGCTTTAAACCCCTGCAAAGAATAGTTCAACCCATGCCAATGAGGCCAAATTGCTCAAACAACTTAAAAACATTCTTTACACCCTCCTCAAAAGAATTGAGAGACATAGAAACTAATAAGCAACTAACTCTCACTAATCAAGACTTGCTATCAATTATTCACATAAAAAATTAACGAGCAAGCTAGAAACACCAGTGAGAATAGCAGCCATGCAAAAGTAGCTACACTGCATAACTGCAAAAACATAATTTATTTTCTTTATTATTTTTCTTGTTTGGTATGATCAACCCCATAGCCGCAACCCCTTGGGCTCATTTATACGAACTTAGTGGGAGTTGCTCATTTGCAGTAAAAACGCAAACTTTACCAATTTGAACCTAACAACAACACAACAACAACCCCAGTGTAATCCCACAAAGTGGGGTCTGGGGAGGGTAGTGTGTATGCAGACCTTACCCCTACCTTGTGAAGGTAGAGAGACTGTTTCCGATTTGAACCCAATTGTAACAATTGAACAGCCAATATCAAACCTAGCAAGATTGCATATGCAGCCACCAAAACAGGAACAAGTCGGTATGACATGAGTATAAAATTTAGGAAGTAATAACAGACCTCTTCTTGAATCATTATCATCCAAAAGTCTCTGAACTCTGTTCTTAGCACAGTATTGCCTATCAAAATGCTTTACCTATGCATACCAAAAAAGACCCAAATAAACACCAATACACCAAGAAAACAAAACTACTCCCTCCATCCCAATTCCTGTGAGAGTGTTTGCCTGGCCTTAAAGTTTAATAATAAAAGAAATACATTTGAAACTTATGGTCTAAAACAAGTCATAACCAATTCTGTCACCATAAATCATCTTATTAGAAGTAAAATTGGAAGTTTAAAGTTAAATTATTTGAAAATATAGAAAGAGGTGAAGGGGAGCTTGGCCCAACAGTTAAAGTTGTCGCCATGTGACCAAAAGGCCACAGGTTCAAGCCGGACACAATCTCTTGCAGAAATGCAAGGTTAGTTGGGTACGTAAGACCTACTGCGGTCCGGCCGTTTCCCTGACCCCACACATTGCACACAGCGGGAGCTTAATTCACTGGACTTTTTTTTTTTTAAGAAAGGTATTTCCCTTATGGTATCTCGTACATATTCTGATGATTGTCCGAGCGAATAAGTCAACTTCAAAGTAGATTTGTTATGCGAAAAATGTGTTATGACCCGTGGTCGCCTGCCTGGTGGGGAGGCTCCTCCGTTGTGAGCAAACGGTGCGACCCTTCCCCGAACGTGGGATGTTTGTGCACTAGGTTGCCCTTTGGACAGACTAAAAAGTAAAGAGTGTCATATAAATTGGCACAGAGGGAGTAAATCCCAGAAACAATTAGAAAAAAGAACCCATTTTCATAAAGTTCTAAACTTTAAAGAACTTACCCAAGTGGGTCGACATTGTTTCACATATTCCTCTCTTGTTTTCTTGCATTCAACTGGATATAAAAGCCCAACTGTAGCAATTTCTGTAGGCTTTTTACTCGATTCTTTTTCCAGGCATGAATAAAATGCATCTCTTGCCTTTAACAATACCAATTAAAATTTAAATAGCTCTATATTAGCCTAATCAAGATTGATCAATATGTACACGAAAAAATTAAAAGAAAATAAATAAATAAAAATCGATTGGACCTTAAAAAAAAATTGTACCTTGTAACAAGATATTCGAGCTTGGGACAGAACATCTGAATGGATTTTATCAGTGCTTTGTGATGTGTAAGCTTCTAACGCCATTGACACTAAAGAGGGAGCTAAGCGAAAAAGCAAGACAGTGAAGAAATGAAAAAGGCTACATCTGGACCAGTGCGAGTTTTGAATGTGTAATGGTTGGGCCTCTACAATGTTTATTAGCCCAAATTACATGGGCCTTAAAGATTTTTACCGAGGGATCTTTACACAAGTAGCCTGTCATATTCATTGTTTACTTTTTTTAACCATTTTTTTTTTGGTAATTAAATGATATTATTTACCAATAGCAATATGTACAAAACATTTCTGGAACTGGCATTTCCAGTTGCACTCCCTATTCTACCTTTCTTCTATCCTCCTTTACAGTAATTATCTAGTTCTTCTATTTTCTATCCTAATTTTCTATGCTTCGATCCTCTGATTGCTATCTCAATTACAATTTGTCTCGCTATCATCTCTACTGATTTTTGCTAGTCTTGGAATATTCTCCTGTTTCTTTCAGCTCATATGTGGTACACTGCACATGCTAATGACAATCTGTACACTTGTGCTGCTGCATTGTTTCCCTTTGCATTGTTTTCATCCCATTTGATCTCCCTTTGCCACTCCATTGGAGGTCGTCTAATTCCTTGCCAACGTAGTATTTTGCTCCAGATTTCTCCTGTGGTTCGACAGTTAAACATTAGATGTTCAATAGTCTCTTCTGCTTTATTACATATAGGGCATTTTGTTTCATCTGTGATCCCCCAAGCGTGTACCCTGCTTCTTGTGAGTAGCCTGTTTTGTATAGCTAGGTTCAGTATAAACATCCACTTTGGAGCTCCTTGTGTGTTGCATGTTATCCTCCTCCACGTTACCTTTTGATATTGCCCTCTGATTCTGTTATACCACTTCTTTATGGAAAATTGGTTCCATTCATTTATTTCTTCCATGCTAGCTCCTGCTTCTTCAATGTAGCTTTTTGCTTTGATTATTTTCTGCACCATCCATGAGGCATTCTTTGATTTGTCTTCCCAGCTTTCCTGCTTCTTCCCATAGTATAGATGGATCCATTGGACCCATAGCTTGTCCTTCTTCTTGCATAAGTTCCATAATAATTTGCAGATGGCAGCCTTGTTCCATATTTGAATATCCACTACATTGAATCCTCCTACTGATTTTGGTGAACATACTTTTTCCCAAGACATCAAGGCTCTTTTTGAAGCCACTAACCCTCCAGTCCACAAGAATATTCTGCATATTGTTTCTATCTTCTTCATTATCTTCTTAGGGATGACAAAGATCTGTGACCAGTAAATTTGAATAGAGAATAAGACTGATTTGATTAGCTGCAACCTGCCTACATAGGATAGAATCTTTGAAGTCCATGATGTGATCCTGCCTAGCATCTTTTCCAGTAGAGGTTGGCATTGTAACAAGGATTATCCTCTTATTGCTGAGTGGTACTCCAAGGTATTTGAAAGGCAAATCCCCCCAGCTAAATCCAGTTTCCTGCACTATAAGTTCCTGTATATTCTGTGGCACCCCTCCAAAATAAATGGAGCTCTTTAATGTATTTGCTCTTAGTCCAGATGCCCTTGAATATTCCATGAAACAATTGTACACCATTTGAATAGAAGTAGTGTCACCTCTGCTGAATAGTAGAAGGTCATCTGCAAACCACAGCTGGATGATATTTAATTTGTCACACCTAGGATCAAAATTAAAATCTGGCTCATACCTCAATGTTTTAAAGCTTCTTGTAAGATACTCCATCCCCAGTACAAATAAGAATGGTGATAATGGATCTCCCTGCCTTAATCCTCTTCTAGCTCGAAATGGCTCCATTGGTTTCCCATTAATGAGAATGGAATATGAAACAGTTCTTAAGCATACCATAATCCACTTCACAAACTTCTCTGGCATTCCTAGTTGGTTCAGTACTGTGGACATGTGATTTTTGACCCTCCCCAAGATTTTACATATTTTAGCATTTAAATACTTAGTTTAGGTCTAATATAGTTATTTCAACTAATTTTGACTCATTTATATTATTTTTATCACAAAATTAAAAATACAAAAATAGTTCCATATTTCTCTATTTGATTCACGTATTAGATATTTATAGAAGGATATGTTACTTTGAACCTATTTTATTTTAATATAATCTTTGAAAATACCAAAAATAGTTTCAACTTTAATTTTCAGTTCTATTTTAAATATAATAGTTTATTATAATAATCTCAACTTTAATTTTAGTTTTACTTGTATCTTCTTATGAATATTTTTAGAAGTAGATTAAACTTTTAGCCTTTTCTTAGCCTAATTTTATAGAATTTTTAGTCCAAGTTGAATTCTTGCAAGGAAATGGCCCAATTTAACAAGCCCAAATCTTCCCAACCCATGTAACCCATGACCCACACCTAAAAACCCTAAGCTTCTCCATCTTCAACCTTGGACAAGAACCTTCTTCACACGACAATGGAGAAAAAAACCTAGCAGCCATCTTCATCAACATATAGAGACAAACAAGCCGAACCCTAGAACCCTAACCTACTGTCGCCTCCGCCGCCCCTCGCCGGCAATCCCAAAAACCATTCCAGCCGCCGCCGGCTCTCCAGCAGCCATAACAACACCCCTCGACACCCCTTAGAGAACAACAAAACCTTCAGCGACTTCTTCAACGAAGAGAACCAAAAGACACCTTAGCTAAACCCCTTCAGCCGTGAACCCGCCCTTCCAACGACCACCCATCTCCATCACCAGCAGACACCCTTCACCAGCCAGCAGCTTACCATCGTCGGCGTTTACCCAAAAAAAAAAAAGAAGAGAACGTGAAAGCTTAAGAGGGCAGAGAATGAACATCAAAGAATTGTAATAATGTTGGTTCACTGATTTCATGTGCTTACAACCAAATTAAATCTATTCATCTTTTCATTATTGTGGCAATATCTCTTAAATACAGTGTGTTATTGATGGAAGTTAACCAGTCGACTCATTATGCAAAGTTTCATTTTCGTCCATGACAATCTCTGAATTTTAGTTCTCGCTCTCTTCTCTATCGCAAATCTGATGGCACAGTGTCGTTTGCTTCTGTTCTTTGCCGCGTTCTTCTCTGTTTTCGGACTCCTCCATGCCAGTGCCGGCGATGCCGATCTGATTTACAGGTGACCCGTTCGAGGTCTGGGTTTAGCTCTTATCATTTCATTTTCGGTCGCAGTCCATTTTTCTGGTCAGTTGGCTAGCATTGGAGATCTTGCATTCATTGAGGTCCATTTCTTAACTTTGTTTTCTTTAATTAATCTTCACTGATCCTCCGTATGTGTCTTGATATAGAATGAAATTCCAATTTGATGTTAGTTTGCCCAGTTGTGTGCATTTGATGTTTTATATTAATTTCTTATTGGCTTGGTTTGTTGATTAATTACGGAGAAGCAGACTATTTTGATTTGAATTGAAAGAATGAGGCATTAAGGAATCATGCAGTTTGGATTTGTGGAGTCGTTGGTTTAAAGTTAGATGTGGGGTCGGAGGTTGAATATTATAAGGCAACCAATAGAAATTGGGCTGTTACTTTACTTTATTTACTTTATTTTTATGACATTGTTCGCCAGGAGCATGACTAGGCCGACCACACCTGGGTAGGCAATCTTTAGGGTTTCTCCCTTAGTTAAATTTATTTGGGGAATGCCCTGAATGATTTGTATATATTTTATTGTATTCTGTAATTGGAGGCCGAAAGCGAACTCGTAGTACTTTTATTCTTGTTCTATATTTATTTTTATTTTATTAGGTGGGGATGACATCGAACCTCTTTTAATTGTTTATTTTCTTTTTGTGTGTTTTTACCTCAATTCGAATATCTTAAAAGCCAATTTGATCGAGTGCGCAACCGTACTAGCTACTGGATTTGGGGAGTGCCTAACACCTTCTCCCCGAGTCAAATGAACCCCCTTACCCGAATTTCTGGTGCAGACTTAGTTTTGGAGTCTCAAATGTTTTGAAAGGAAAATCATTTTTAAAAACGGTGACCTGGCACACCGAAATCAATGTCAGGTGGCGACTCTGAGTTATTTCCTTTTGAACAAAATTTTGTCACGTTCTAATTGGAAAACCCTTTTCAAGCTTCACTAAATCTTTTTATTTATTTAAGAGGGTTATGTGAGGTTTGTTTAAAAAAGGGGTGTGACAAGTACTTGCTCTAGAAAATCCCATTCTATTGAGTCATATGCCTTTTGCAGGTCCAGTTTTATCATACTTCTAGGAGATATGCCCTTTCTTCCATACCCTTTTACCAACTCATGACTTAGGATTATATTATCAGTTATCACCCTTCCAGGTACAAAATCAGACTGGCTTTTGTCAACTAGATGATCCATCACTCCTAGTAATCTGTTGGTCAGTATTTTTGATATGATCTTGTATAAGACTGTGCAGCAAGATATGGGCCTGAAATCTTTGATAGTTGAAGGGTGTTGGATCTTAGGGATCAAGGTGACAGTTATAACATTGATAGGTCTATACATCTCTGCTGTGTTGAAGAAGTGGAACACTGCCTCAGATACTTCATGCCCTATAATCCCCCATGTCTTCTTAAAGAACTTAGAGTTGAAACCATCACATCCTGGTGCCTTTAGTTCATCCATTCCTTTCAAAGCAAGCTGGATTTCTTCTATAGTGACATCTTCAATTAGCTTTAACTGTTGTCTTCTATCTAGCATATTTCCTTCTTTCATAATGCTTAGCTGAATGGCTGGTATACTATCAGCTGCTGCTCCCAGTAGCCTTTCGTATATTCCTACTATTTCCTTTTTTATTGTTTCCCTTGTCTGAATAATTTCTCCAGCTGCATTTTTCAAAGTTCTGATCTTGTTTTTGTTCACTCTATTCTTGATGCTAGCAAAGAAGAAGGCTGTGTTTTGATCCCCTAGTTTCAGCCACTGATTTCTTGACTTCTGCTTGTATATGCTTTCCTCAATATTTATCCATTTTTCCAATTGCTGTTTTAGCTCTTTTTCTTCTTCAACCATCTGTGTTGTTGCATTTGTTGTTCCCATTTGGCTTTGTAGCTCCTGAAGCTTATGTCTTGTATTTCTTACCTTCCTATCAATTACATTGAATTCCTTTGTGTTCATACTCTTCAGTGCATGTCTGACTTCCTTCAGCTTCCTTCAGATGCCAGCCATTCTGCCTGTTTTGGATGTTTTGTTCCATGCTTCCCCTACTATATTTAGAAATCCTTATGTTCAGCTAGACAGTTGAAGAATCTAAAAGGTTTTGGGACCTTTTGTTCCTCTCCAATCTTGACACACAATGGGGAATGATCTGAAAACAAGGGGTCCATGATTACTACATCTACCTGTGGCATAGTACTTATCCATTCAGGATTTATAATTGCGCTGTCAATTCTACTAAACACATGAGAGTTAGTCCATGTGAAGTCCCTGCCCACTGTTCTCATCTCACTCATTCCTGTATCAATTAGGAAGTCATTGAAGTCTTTTATTTCACTCTCCTGGACTGTGCTACCATTTGTTCTGTAATCTACTGTCCTTATTGCATTATAGTCTCCCATACATAACCATGGTTTCCTCTGATTGTGGTTCCAGCTAGTTAGATCTCTCCATAGGCTTTTCCTTGCTTCCACTGTATGCAGCCCATAAATTGCTGTGAAGTCAAATTCAAGTCTTGTGTTTAATACCATTACTTCCCCATGTATATACTGAGGTTTAGTATCCTTCATACTGAAACTTATTTCTGCAGGATCCCATATCACCCATATTCTACTTTTCCCTTTGCCATCATAGTTTGTACACCAATCCTATCTAGGAACTATTTTTTGGGATGATTTTCTTTGAATATTTTTCTTGCACCCTATGCTCTATAATAGCTATAATACTAATACTATGATCTTTAATAAACTTCTGTAACTCCTTTTGCTTATATAGCTTATTCATTCCCCTAACATTCCAAGTAGCTAATTGCATTGCACTATATTATTTGTTATCCCAACCTGCACACCTCCCCCATAACTACACCGCCCTCTTTTTTCCTTGATTAGATTATTAAAGCTTGCTTCAGTTAGAATATCAAATCCTTTACCCATTGGTATTTCTCTTGTTGGTGCTGCTTGGGAGTTTTTTGTGGCTGATTTTCCTTTTGCTGCTTGCCATCCTTTGTTTTCTTCCATTGCTTCTTTCACTATATTCTGCATTTTTCCCCTTGTTCTGTATGCCCTGCATCTTCTTGGTTCCTTTGCTTCATGTTTCCTTGTTTCTCTTGTTCTTTTGGTTTCCATTCTTGCTTCATCTTCGTTTGCTTGTTCATCAATACTTGTGGTTGTTTAGCTTGGCAGTTATGTCCCAACTGTAAGCAAGTACTACAGTATGTTGGCTTCCAATCGTATACCACAGGTTGATCAAACTGTCTTCCATTTGGGTCCTTGACTGTAATCTTTGTTGGTAATGGCTTAGTGATATCCATTTCCACAAGGATTCTAGCATAGGATATCCTCTCCACTTTTGTTGTACATTCATCTGCGTATATCGGAATCCCCAAACCACTCCCTATACAACTCAGTGAATCCATTCCCCAGCAATTCAGCGGCAGATTTGGAAATTTTACCCATAACGGCAGGGTTTTCAACACCTCTTCATTAAAATCAAAATTTGTTGTCCAAGCCTTAGTGATTACTGGTCGATTTTGAATTGTACAAGGTCCTGAGTATAGAACTTCATTCCTCTCTTCTTCATTTTTGAATTTCACAACAAAAAACCCATCGTTATGGTAGTACACCTTCGGCTTTGATACAAAATTCCATTGCGATGCAATAAACCTCTCAATTGCTCAAATACTAGGTGTATCTCCTACCACATACATGATAACTGCTGTTTTCCACTTCTCAGCTTCCTTCTCAATTTCTTCTTTTTGCAATTCAACAATTTTTTCACCATTTTGTATCACTGGTGCCACAAATGATAGTCCCATTCCTCTAGCAGCAAACGTGTTGCCAGCAACCAGATTTGCCCACGATTTACCTTCATTGACTCTCTCAGTACTTGCTACTATCGCGATTTGTTGTTTTTCAGTGTGAATTTCCTCAGCATGTGTTCCATCCTCTGTTTTACTACTTGAATTCTTCGAGATCTGTGTCTTTTCCTGTTGGATTTCAGCTTGCTTTGTCATGAATTGCTCATTCAAGTTCTTACTTAAGCTTACTGTTTCATTGCGGCCGGGCTTAGGAGTTATCGCCTCCAGATCTCGAGTTTGTGCACTTTGATTTGGAGTGGATTTGTTCGATTCATTGTTTCTGCTCGTTGTTGCTATGAATTCAGCTAGTTGGATCTTTGTGACGGTTTTCTTAGGTCTTCCACGTCCTCCCATGGCTGGTGGCGTATTTTAGTTCTTCACACTAAATTGCGCCGAGAGCATTTAGAGAGAAGGCGGCTATCCCATGGCTGGTGGCATCTCATTACATGCCTCTAACCATTTACATAGATTATAGATTGATTATACAGAGATTATACATATATTAAACATACATTATACGCATATTATACCTCCACCGGCTATTTTTAATTTAAGTGATGAGTGGGCAGCTAATCGGGTTAATTCCTTGGATGGGGTCAGGGCGGTCAGGTTAGTTTTAGGAGAACTTTTTCAAATAGCCGTCCAGCTAATCTCTTAAACTAAAATAGGCGACAGATGTGTGTGTGTGAATTCATGTATAATACATGTATAACTGCATATAAATTATGTATACCGGCTAAAAAAAATTAAATATTGAATCTGATTGCTATTTGTGTAAAAATAACTCTTGAATTCTTTAAAAGTTCGTGTGAGTATTTCACAACTAATTTGTCGCATTTTAAAATGTCTAATTTTACTCTTCTTTTTTTTTACAACCGGTAGCTATATTCTAATGAGCGTCTGTTGCTCCCAAACACACACGCAAGTATACGTGGTCGACAAGTAATATAGGATTGTAAGTCCAGATACCGTATCCACAGGGACTTGTGATTAACTATCAACTAAATTAAACCAAACAATTAATCTATTCAAGCGATTTTCTAAAGTATGAATATTTAACTAAAATTAATCTAGAGTAGCAAACTAAGAAACAAAGGAAACAAATTGGCGAACTTAGACACGAATTCAATGTGAGTAAATATTCTAGAGCTATGGGTTAGCTAACAATCCCGTTGAGTTTTCCACTTAAATCGTCTAATTAATTTATCCGGTTTATTGATTGACGGGGTTAATATTGCTCGTAGCCTTCTTCCGAAGTACAACTCGCCTATTCAAGCTAACCTAATGCCTATATTCCTATGGAATTAGGATTAACAAGAACGCATTTATAATTCCCGTATAATAACCAAGCAAGGCGATTAGGTATATTCCTATCCTAACCGCAAATCCGCTCCCCCTAAGAGTTAAAATCTTGCTCTACTCAATCTTATATGCAATCTAGAATTCCCTCTCCGAGTTTAATCCTAGATTCGTAGATAGTATTCAATTGGTGATCAAGCAATCAAATAATTAAGCGCAAGATTGAATAAATAAACCAATATGATAAAATAATAAGAACAATTCAAGCTTCAAACCACAACGTTCATGTAGCACCCAAAACTCTAGACACAAGCATGAAACTTATGGAAAACTAAAGAAGAGAAGAGAAGAAAAACTAGTTAGAAGCCTCCTCCAAGCGTGGTGTGCGTTCCTCCACGTGAATTCCCCTCCAAAGTATGTTCGATCCCCCAAAAGCGGCGTCCCTCCTATGTATATAGTTTACCAAGTAGGGTTGGGCCCAAACAATTATACCTTCTCCAATGTGAAAAAGGACACTTTTCCCGGGTGAGATGCGCGATTTCGCGCGTCCTTCGTGCATTACTTCGCGCGTAATCCCTAACATTCTGCCTCCAACTCTTAAACTCGCGCGACTTCGCGCATTAGCGAGCGCATGACTTCGCGCGTATTTTTCACCCTGTTCCATTCTGAATTTGGAAAAACGTAAAACATAAAAGTTGTATCCCTTTGAGTTAGCTTTCCAACCATATATTGTGGAGCCCAAATGGAGTTCTGAGCAAAAAATTATATCTATTTTACTAGACAGTGCGCAATATGCCTACTGGATTCTTCGTTTGCTCTAACTATCATCCGTTGACCCCCAAACGTAATACCGGCTTAATTCCTTGAACTTTTACTCAAACTTTAAAGCTCCAAATCACTTGAATTCATTCCATTACATCCACATAGCTCGGAATCACTCCTACAAGGCATAAAACACACAGTTAGTGCAAGACACTAGCGATTATGGCTCAAACTCAATTAAAGTGCAGTAAATTAGAGTGTAATAAGCGACTAAAATACGTAATTATAGCCTATCATCAACACCCCACACTTAAACGTTGCTCGTCCTCGAGTCAACTAACAATTCACACTATCCTTGTGCACTTTGTTTTTACACAATTGAGGCACACTACACCAATGACCATAGTTGATAGCAACAATTAAACATTAGCATATGCAATCACATACACTTCCCTTTTTCTTATGCCAACTTCAAAAATATTCAGACAAAGACAACATGCTCATAACAATCCTAGCCTCAAAAACCGACTCAATGTCACAATGCACTCATGGCTTGAACACCCAACATCCTAGAGAAGTCTAATAACGTTACCTATCCTTCGTGAAACCATGTGCCCTCACAACCAAGGCAAGAGAGTAAGTGGAATCCACACATTCGAATCTCATGATCAAATATATTTTAAGGACTCATATATATCAAAAGAAAATATCGCTCACCCTCACAAAAGAAGTCACATGCATGTAATTGGTACCATAGGCTTGCCCTTAATGTAAATCTCTACTAATGTAGGCTCACTCGATCTAAAATCAATTAGGACTTTTTCATGGTTGTAATGTGGGCTTAGGGACGGGTAGGATATATATTTAGAAATAGTGACTAACCCTCCTAAGCACTTTAACACATCACATAATCAACTTTAAGCGCAAATTCTTCAATCCACTTCACTTTCACAAACAATATCACCCCCAAAATGCTCCCTTCTTCTTTAAGCACTACATTAATTCATACCCACTAGTAGGAACAAGACAATAATGTATTCATCTTTATTTTATTTTATTTTTTTCAATTTCCGCTAGTGGTGTATTATTTTACAAAATAAGTGCACCTTTCTTCTTTCATTGGTTCCACTCAAAAGTCACCCCACACTTAGTTCCTTCTCACTTCTTTTAGCGCTCATCTCACAATTAAAGTTCTTTAAGAGGTAAAGGGATCAAAACAATATCAATTAAGAATGAAAAGGGTAATAGGCTTGTAATGTGGGTGCCAAATAAAAGTCTATAGGCTCAAAAGGGTTAACTAGGGATGAATTTTATTTGTGACAAGCAATTAAGCTCAAAAAGATCAAAGAAAGCCTAAAATCATCTTTCAAACCGAGCATAACCTTAAATTTCGCTTCAACTCACATATCGGGCAAGTTTTAGACACAAGTACAATACATAGACTATACAAAAACCTCACCACACATGACACATGACTCACTAAGAACGGTCTTATTCCGACTCTCAACAAATGCAAGTATTCACAGAGTCACGAGATATTAAGCATTAAGCACAAAGTGAACATAAGTCAAGAAAACAAGACATAGGCGTCACAAAACATGCTATCCAACTAAGCAAGGCATCATCAATAATTTCAAATCATAGGGAAGATACTACACATGCCAAAGCCTAAATATGCTACTATCAAACAAGTCAAGGGCTCCTAGGTTCATCATTCTTCCTCCATTTATTCCCTAAATTCTAATCTACTCTAAAAATAAAAATACTACTACCCGGTTCAAATTACATCCCATGGAAAAGAATCGTTGCACAAAGAAAAACCATGGGGGATTATTGCTACCTAAAGAAAGCTAAAAGACATATTTTTGTGTTTTTTGTTTAGACTTTAATCCCTCAAGAAAACTGTCAAGGAGATCCATCGTCGGGAAAAGTCCAAATTTTTCAATTTTTTTTCATTTTTTTAAAAAGATATTACTACACTAAGAACGAGTACTATAACTAAGCTAACATAGCACAGATTATCACCCAGACAATCTCCTCACCCCACACTTAAAATTGTGCAATGTCTAAGAGGGTAAAAGAGACTCCCTGGTAGGCCAAAGGCCGAAGCATTAGCAGCTCACGGGATACTCAGACTTCTCCCAAGGATGGTCCTTTGTGCGGGTACCTCACACTTAGTTTCAAACACATGCTCGCTTTTGCACTCGCCTATTGGCTTTGACTCCATGCTCTTACTCCTACAAAATACAAAAATAATACTACAAAAAAAAATAATACAATAAAAAATGTAACACAATAAAATATAAAAAAAGTAAACAACAAAAAAAAAAGAAAAAAATGGAATTGGGTTGCCTCCCAACAAGCGCTTGATTTAACGTCGCGGCACGATGCCATCACTTTCACCACTTTTCTTTCCACTTTGAAGATATAAATTGCGCCCCCAATTTTGCATCAATTTTTCTATCACGTTCATGAGGCAGTGGTGTGAAAATAAAGGAACCAAGCAATAGATATCGCATCTTGCACTTCTTGGCCCTTAAAAGTGAGGAATGTCGTTTTGTCTCCTTGGCATCGCAAATTTCAGAATATAAACACTTTGTTCCTCATCCATTGACTCCTCTATATGCTCGAATGGATCAATTCCCATGTCACCAACCAAACACAATGTTGAAAAATATTTAGAATGAGGTCCAATACACTCTAACTCCAAAATTGTATTATTTTTGACATCCTCAATTTCGCACTCTTCGCCAACCTTGGCATCATTAACAAAAGCATGGTCTAATGATTGGTATTCTCGTTTTAGCTCCTCAATTTGGCCTAGAAGATCTTTTTCAGCTTCACACAACTCATCACTAAATTGTTGGGAGTTACATTCATCAACTTTTGCACTCAATTGAGCCTCTAAATCGTGAATAGAACTTCCAAATTGATCGATCTCCTGTCTTAGTTCAGTTCTTCCTTCTATAAATTGTTGCATCTCATTCATAATTTTCTCATGGAAACCTCCATGTTCCTCTAATAATTTTCCGTGCATATCAAGAATGCGAACATCGTGTTCTACATTATCCCATTCGTTACTTCTGTCAAACTCACAAGAATTGTTAAAATCAACATAAGAAGGGATTGGAGTAGGATAACAACACTTAGGACAATTATTCCAATTTCCATCACAAATAGTACAAGATGGAGATGGTGCATACAACTCGGTGTTGGGAATATTTTTACAATATTGCCACAAGTGAGGTCCTTTACAATATGGACAAGGATCACAAAAACAAGAATACTTACTATCCCACCACTTTTCGTTCAATGATGCCATGTAAAAAAAATAAAAATATAATACTAACTACACTAGACTAAAATTAAAAACTTAAATAGATAAAAAAATAAAAAATTAATCTAGTAAAATAGTTAATTTCTAAGTCCCCGGCAACGACGCCAAAAACTTGTTGCTCCCAAACGCACACACAAGTATACGTGGTCGACAAGTAATATAGGATTGTAAGTCCAGATATCGTACCCACAGGGACTTGTGATTAACTATCAACTAAATTAAACCAAACAATTAATCTATTCAAGCGATTTTCTAAAGTATGAATATTTAACTAAGATTAATCTAGAGTAGTAAACTAAGAAACAAAGGAAACAAATTGGCGAACTTAGACACGAATTCAATGTGAGTGAATATTCTAGAGCTATGGGTTAGCTAACAATCCCGTTGAGTTTTCCACTTAAATCGTCTAATTAATTTATCCGGTTTATTGATTGACGGGGTTAATATTGCTCGTAGCCTTCTTCCGAAGTACAACTCGCCTATTCAAGCTAACCTAACGCCTATATTCCTATGGAATTAGGATTAACAAGAACGCATTTATAATTCCCGTATAATAACCAAGCAAGGCGATTAGGTATATTCCTATCCTAACCGCAAATCCGCTCCCCCTAAGAGTTAAGATCTTGCTCTACTCAATCTTATATGCAATCTAGAATTCCCTCTCCCGAGTTCAATCCTAGATTCGTAGATAGTATTCAATTGGTGATCAAGCAATCAAATAATTAAGCGCAAGATTGAATAAATAAACCAATATGATAAAATAATAAGAACAATTCAAGCTTCAAACCACAACGTTCATGTAGCACCCAAAATTCTAGAACAAATAAACTATGAAACTAAAAGAAGAGAAGAGAAGAAAAACTAGTTAGAAGCCTCCTCCAAGCGTGGTGTGCGTTCCTCCACGTGAATTCCCCTCCAAAGTATGTTCGATCCCCCAAAAGTGGCGTCCTCCTATGTATATATACCAAGTAGGGTTGGGCCCAAACAATTATACCTTCTCCAATGTGAAAAATGACACTTTTCCCGGGTGAGACGCGCGAGCTCGCGCGTCCTTCGCGCATTACTTCGCGCGTAATCCCTAACATTCTGCCTCCAACTCTTAAACTCGCGCGACTTCGCGCATTAGCTCGCGCATGAGTTCGCGCATATTTTTCACCCTGTTCCGTTCTGAATTTGGGAAAACGTAAAGCATGAAAGTTGTATCCCTTTGAGTTAGCTTTCCAACCATATATTGTGGAGCCCAAATGGAGTTCTGAGCAAAAAGTTAGATCTATTTTACTAGACAGTGCGCAATATGCCTACTGGATTCTTCGTTCGCTCTAACTATCAAGACCCCCAAACGCAATACCGGCTTAATTCCTTGAACTTTTACTCAAACTTTAAAGCTCCAAATCACTTGAATTCATTCCATTACATCCACATAGCTCGGAATCACTCCTACAAGGCATAAAACACACAGTTAGTGCAAGACACTAGCGATTATGGCTCAAACTCAATTAAAGTGCAGTAAATTAGAGTGTAATAAGCGACTAAAATAAAAATGGCTATGTGATATCATTTTCCCAAAAAAAAAATTGTTTATGTAAGCGTTAGGTAACCAAAAAAGCTTAAGAATTAAGATATGACTATTATTTTAAAAAATTATGTCCGAATTTACGGTCAAAATCAAGAAACTTAACAAGTACAATTTTCTAGACACCTGTAGCTTTGCCACTCCTCTTGATAGACTATAATTTAGCTGGTACTCACACACCAACCTCCCCCCTATTCTTAGCCATAGAGGCAAGTGTCTGGTAGGAGGAATTAGTCATGTGAGTTTTCCTTTTTTGGGAAAATATTTTTGAACTTTCATTGCCACTTCTATATAAATAAATAAATGGGCATCTTAGAGGTCCCAGTTGTACTTAGGTGGCTCTTATTATCAGGGACGGGAGGGGTTCATTCGAACTATTTTCATTGAAAAAATATATTTTTTCTGTTTCATTATATTTGAACCTATTTTCTTTTTGGTTCGTTTCAAAAAGAATGATCTCTTTCTAAATTTGGTAATAGTACCAATTTAGCTTAAACTTACAAATTTACCCTTAATGAGAAATTTTTATAACTACATAAATACTCTGGGGTCGTTTTTGACTTGTTTAGAACCACAAATTCCAAAAGTCTTCATTCTTTTCTTAAACTTCGTGTCCATTCAAATAAGTTCACATAAATTAAAACGGATGGAGTATTGTATATATAAAATTAATTTTTTATGTATATAATTTTGAACCTTTATTGCCACTTCTATACAAAAACCAAACGACCATCTTAGAGGTTCCGGTTGTACTTAGATGGCACTTATTATCACCCAGGGATGGCACATATTTACCTTTTTATTTTTTATTGTTCTTAATAAAAATTCTGACTCTGCTAGCTACTTTTGTTATCCAAAAAAAGAAGATAACTTATGTATACTAATGATACTATAGATTCTTTTGCACTATCAGATTAACTAAAATATGAGTATAAGTAACAACTCGTAATAAGAGAGATTACTAACTTAACAAATAAAACGTATAATCTGTTATAACACATCAAAATATATTGCTAATATAAAATTTATGCCCACTATCATTGTTTAAATATCAAACGCTATCAAGTTAGGGCCTATATACGTGAGAATTCAAGATACAACTATTTAGACACCATTTGTGTTAAAGTTCAAGAGAATAGAATTGTGACAGCCAAAAGTCTTTAGATGACTACTACTAACAATATCTTAACAGTTGGGACTGAAAACAAGAGTCTAAAAATGGAAAAATTGACACTCTATAGCGGTTCCAAAATAATAGCTAAAAAAAAATATATTTTTTGTATATATATATGCATTATATATGTTATATACTATAAGAATTATCGAATCAATAGTAATAAATTTAGTATGAAGAAGTTCATATACGAACAATGCAAAATAATATCAAGAGATGATAAATTCAATTAATCGAAATTCAGTAGCTGAAATTTCACATGTCAATAAGTTTAGTTAGGGTATTTATAACACGACCCGAATAATTATTCGAGTATTGTAATACAGGGATCGCTTATGTGAAGATTACCATATAATAATTCTTATAAAGTGATTAATGTTGAGGAGATTAGAATACATCAATTACTATTTATTTTTTTTGTGTGTCTATAAATGGTGTAATTACTGCATTGTTAAAGCCAGCAGTTGCATTACACGTGGCCCTCTATCTTGAAACAACCAATCATATATCGAAAACTGCCCACAACGGGTCCCACTTATCAATTTCCAGAAACATCTCCAAAATGTCAGCATAATGAATTTTGTGTCAAACGAATTGTGTATCAAAGACAAGAAGTAGGGGAAAAGAGGCATTTGTACTAGCAGCCACGTGACATAGTAACAACCATTAACTCCCGTTTGGACAATATTTAGTTGACGTTGAAAAAATAAACCAAAGAATAAGTATAAAATAATTTTATAGATAATAAAATAAAAAATTTAAAGTTAATTATTTTGTGAGTATAGAAGAATATATTCATTTTTTGTGAGTAACCAAAAAGAGTATCACATGAAATGGAGTAGATGAAGTATTTGAAGTTAATATCGTATTACCATATAATTTTGGTGAAATGGCCTCGTGGCCATTTAAACTTGCATCAGTTTGCAAAGCCGATACATAAATTTAAAGTTTTCTCATTGACACTCCAACTTGACAGAAATGAGTACTATAAATACATCCAGTAGAGCATATATATTAATTGCGCTGACATGTACAACACGTCATATACTAAACTACTTATTACTTGACATGTGTTATTTGTGGGTCCTATTTTTAAATACTAAATCAGCAAAAAAAAAAAATAAGTTACAAAAAAAAAAGAAGGAAAAAGACATGACACTTCTCTACTACCCCAGGAACCCGTATCCACCTATCTCCCTTCTTCTCCGTTCACTCACACCTCCCTTCCTTTCCTAATTTTTATTCTTATTCTTTCTCTTTTTATTTACCGTTCTTTATCTCTCTTATTTCTAAATCAAATTAACAACACCACTATGCTCATGGTTAGACCAGCAAAAAAAAAATTAATTTTGGAATTTAAGAAAAAATCAACACGAATCCACGTTTGAAACAATGGAGGCCGCCCAATACCGTTGCAAATATCTGCCTTTTTTGTGTTTTGACAAATATGAATTCGATAATAGGGTTTTCTTCAGACGATCAGTGGTTTAGAGTGGTGAGTGCTTTTGACCACCAGAAAACTCCAATGGCTGTCACATCCACTTCGCCGGCAGCCAATCATATAACCCCATTTTTTCTAGAAACTCCAAAATCATAAGATATAAGTAAAACTACACAATCTTCATATTGAATTTAGCAGGAATTGAACTCTCTGATGCTTTCTCTCTCCTTGCTTAAGTTGAAGAGAAGCAAGAGAGTGGAAATGAGTACTGATACGCTTGGGGCCTTTTTTCCTTTTCTTCTTCATTTTTTTCCTATTTATTAAAGTATTTTCTATAATCAGATTATAGCATTCACGCGCATTTTTTGTGTGATTGACACGCATTTTGTCCACATCACCTTTGTCACTGCCACATAAGTATAGTCAATGGTCAAAGTGATTTCTTAGTACTCATTCCATCAAGTTGGAGTGTTCAAATGGGAAAACTATAAGTTTATGTATCGGCTTAGCAAAATGGTGCAAGTTTAAGTGGCCACGAGGCCATTTCGCCTATAAATTTCACTTGATATACTTTTCAAATAGTTTTTCGACTTCATTTTTTTTACTTTAAGTTGAAGAACTAACAATGGAAAAAATCACAAAAAAGAGTACTTCTTTTATTTTAATGTGTCTAAGTTTGATTGGACATGAATAGCAACAATAACAAACCCAGAAAGTCCTTAGCAAATAAAAAAAGTGTAATCCCACAAGTGGGAGGGGGTCTGAGAAGGGTAGTGTGTACGCTGATGTTATCCTAACCTTGTGAAGATGGAGAGGTTGTTTCTGATAGACCCTCGGCTCAAGAAAAGATAAAAAGAAGCAGTAGCAACAAGTAGTAACAACAGTTAAGATAATCGAAACGAAAACAATCACTGGAAGTAAAAGTAAACTACGAATAAGGAAATACAAGAATATTTCTAATAATACTGGTATGGAAAAAAAATACGCTCAACTACCTACTAGCCTTCTATCCTAATCCTCGACCTTCATACTCTCCTATCAAGGGTCATGTCCTCGGTAAGCTGAAGTTGTGCCATGTCTCGCCTAATTAATTACCGCTCCCTAATACTTTTTCGGGCTACCTCTACCTCTTCTCATGCCCACCAATGCTAACCTTTTGTACCTCTTATAGGGGCATATGTTGCCCTCCTCTTCACGTGCCCCAACCATCTTAGCTTTACTTCTGCATCTTGTCCCAAATAACTTCATTCCTAATCCTAACTTTCGTGGTATGCCCACACATCCATCTCAGTATCCTTATTTTAATTTTGCCACTTTCATCTCCGGTACATGAGATTCCTTAGTTGGCTAACACTTTACCCCGTACTTTCATTAGTCCGCTCTAATGCGGTGTATGACATCATAGTCAATCTCCTCATTACCTTAGATTATTGATTCAAGGTACTTGAAACTCGCTCTCTTGGGGATGACTTGTGAATCAAGCCTCACGTCCACATATGCTTCATAAGTCACATCGCTGAACTTGTACTCCAAGTATTTTGTTTCGGTCACACTCAACTTGAACCCTTTTGACTCCAAGGCCCGTCTCCAAACCTTTGGCCTCACATTAACACCGTCGTGCGTCTCGTCAACTAGTATTATATGTCGTCAGCAAATAACATGTATTACGACACCTCTCCTTATATGTGATGCATCAGTACGTCCATCGCTAAGACAAATAAATGACTGGAGATGAAAGTTAATAATATAAATAATAGTTTTAAATTTTATAATCTTAAACAAAACGTGTGTAAATAAATAAATCTAATTTTGAAAATTCTAGTTTAAATTTACCTGTCAGTTCTATAAAGAGTGTCATTAAGGTAAACTAGGAAAGTTAAATTTTTTAAAACTTGTCGAAAAAAGACTTTACTTTGAAGCAGATTAAAAGAAGAAAGAAAGTAAGATACATAAATTTAAATTAAAATATTACTTAACAAATAATATGTATGTCCAAATTAAATGCCTCCTGCTGACTTCCTTTCACCTCATTTCCACCCTTCATTATTTTTAACGATATGTCCGGTCACAGATGCTATAGCCTATAATTTTTGACTGCATGTGAGATGCTAATGATATATACATCAAAGTGTTAGTATTAAACACAACATGAGAAAAAACATAAAAGTGTCAAAAAAGAGGGTTTCTTTCTTTCTTTCTTTCTTTCTTTTTTTCTTTCTGTTACTCCTAACTTTTTTCTTGAGACTGAGTTTAGGGAGTGATTATCAACACAATATATCTAACAGAGATCTGATTCTTTTGAATTCTGTGGTCATGGGGTTTTCTACAATATATTTCTATAAAGGGGTGTTATCTTTGGTTTCAGATCTGACAGATTATATTTATATATACAGTAAAGGCTCTCTCTTTTAATGGTGGAGAGCAATAGGGGGGACTGGGGAGAGGAACCAGAGAGATGACAGACTGACAGAAGAGAGTGAGCACACGCACACAATTGTATACAGTGTATACCTTTGTGTTTTATATTATTTGCGTGTGCTCACTTCTCTTTCTGTCAGCTACTATTTGTTTTCTTCCCTCTCTTCTCACAAATGGTTTTAGTTTTCTTTAGTTTCCCTTATTGATTTCTTTTTCATTCTATGATCATATTGGTTTTTTCCTTTTTCTTTTATAGTTGAGTGATTCAAATTTACTAGTTTGACTAATTTAAATTCATGTATGAAAGGTTTAGATTCATTTTCAAAGCTCGAATACGAGACCATATAGATATTATCATATTTGCTATATCTGTCTAGAGAGAAAATGCAAGTAAGGGCAACCCGGTACACAAAATATCTTGTGTTCATATAGGATCGGAAAAATGGCTGCACTCCAACGAGTATAATGAAGACAGCCTATACTGATACAATTATTCTTGATTTTACGGTTCGAACATGTGATCTATAGGTCAAGTAAATAGAACTTAGACTGTTGTTCCAAGAATTCATTTCAGAAAATGTAAGTAAGATGGAGAGATATTGAAGAAGATGCAGAGAATGCTAACACAGAGAAAAATTATACCTTTTGATGAACTAATGGGCACTGAAATGGCAGTGAACACGTGTCATCTCTTTCTTGAATTCTCTCTCTTCTTTTGTTCCTCTCTGGATAGTACATTCACCATACAAATATAACATTGACTCCAAACTCTTGACCTAATTTTGTTTTATTTGATTTTTTCTGTACATGTATATCATCTTGTATATTTTGCAAGTTCATATTTTTACAAGATTTTAAATGGGGTTTTACAGCAGATCAGGGGAAAAAAAGAAAATTTTCAGTTTGAGGTTTTTGGGGATCTTTTTTTTTTTTGTAAAACCTAGGTACTGTATTTTTTTTTTAGTGATACCCCCAATTAAATAATATATTATTAATTGTGACTTTTTATGTACTTATCTCTGATGGAGAGGACGGACATGGATTTGGAAGGTAACCCTGTTACTGTTCTTATTTAACTGAAAACTGTACTTATTTTTTTCTTCTTAAAATAAATAAAATTGTTAAACAAGTAAAAGAATACTTTTTCCCTCTTCTCTAGAACTGTCTAGTTTCTTCTTTCTTTTCTTTTCATTTTTCCTTTTTTTTTTTTTTCAGTTTACAATTCTCTTCATTTTCGCTATGGTAATCTCTTGTTTTAGTTGATTGTCCCTCTTTTGAAAATTAACCATAAAAAGCAGTTTTCTTTCTGTATATTGAACTCTTATTGTTTTAATTAAGAACTAAGGGATTTGTTTATTTTCTTGTCTGCACAGGTAATATTTTATGTAGGTTTTTTTGCAGAGGGAAATGAAGGAAATTACTAGTAAAGAGTAGAACTTCAAATGCTTCTCAGATATGGAGCTGGAATTTTTCCATGTACAGGTTAGAGTTTAAAATTGATAAACTTTTAATATAGTTACTTCTTCTTAATAAAGACAGTATTGTTGTATATGATACTTAAAATGTGTTTTAGGGTTTAAGAATCTAATGGTTATAATATCGTGTTTTTCGCTTATATAAAGCTGCTATTTTTAATACTATTTGTTATGGTTGTGGCTACTACATTTTAATTTTGTTGTGAGTTCCTCAATTGCTTAATTCCCATTATGCTATTAAAGATAATTTTTGTCTTATCTAAATTGGGCCGATTGGCTTAGCTTGAACGATTTGGGGTGAAAGATATAAGTAGACATGCTCTATATAAATTGCCATTTGAGCCGAAGGTATATTTGAAACAACCTCTTTACCTGCATAAAGGTAAGGGTAAGGCTGCGTACTCACTATTCTCCCCAAATCACACTTGTGCTACACTAGATATGTTGTTGTTGCTCTGCATAAATTGCCAAAAATATTTAGCAGATTCCGTTGTCCGAATAGATTGTTGATGGAAAGCATTAAAAGATGACTATAATTGTTGCTTTGGGGAAAATTGTTTTGGTAATTGCAGTCAGCTTAGGCTGTGTATTGGAAAATTGTGATAACATAGAGATGTTGATAGGAGTTGTTTTACTGTAACTTGAGGTAGTTAAGCTGTTTATTTCTATCTATATATTGAGGTAGATATGTTAGATAGAGACACTTAGGGAGGACCTAATTGCATTTTGTATAGAAAATATTGGCGGAGGCCGTAGTGGTAAAAAGGAAAAGATTTAGAGGAAAAACACAAATATTAGAGGCAATGCTTCTTCTTCTTATGACTTTTTGCTCAAATTCTTCTTTTAATTTTTTTTGTAGATGTAGCTTACATCCAATTCCTTGATCCCGGGTCTATCGGAAACTACCTCTCTACCTTGTACTCTACCTTCACAAGGTAGAGTTAAGGTTTGCGTACACTCAACCCCTCCCAGACCCCACTTTGTAGGATTACACTGTTTTTTTTTTTTTTTTTTGTGTGTTGTTGTTGTTGTAGCTTACACCCAATACTTTGACCATACGTCTCTTAACTCTTTAAACGTATTACAACTTGTATATGAACTACGTATAATACTTTGAATCCAACAATTCATGTACCATATATACTAATTCATGAACTAAAGTTGTTTTATCTTAAGAAATCCAGAATCAAAGGACGCAATCTTGCAAAGACTTCATACTTTAATGCCTTAGTAAATATGTCAATGACTTGATCACAGTCTTGATATAAGTGATTTCAACTTCTTTCTTCTTGATGCTTCCAAATGAAATTGCATATTGTATCGATGTGCTTTACTTCATTCATATGATGTAGGTTTTCTCCCAAAGCAATGTTATTAGAGTTATTGTCACAATGAATATAGGAGGTGTCTCTTGTGTGCATAACATCTTCAACAAGTTTTGAAGTTAACTTGCATGAAGAAAGAGACAGATGCAACCTAATTGGCTTCACAACTAGAAAAGTGTCCCAAAAGGTTTCTTCTTTAAACACCAAGTAAATGTCGTATCTTCCACCCAAAAAAAAATTGCAAAGCCTGTAGAACTCTTTCGATTCATCCCACTTCACTGTAGCTAACAAGCTTGATGGTAGAGGCTGTAATTAATTGTACCTTTGATGTATCCACGAGTAGTACTTTTTTCCATCATATGTGATGAAAAAAGTTGTTGCCATAGCGTAACTGGTAAAGTTGCTGCCATGTGACCAGGAGGCCACGGGTTCGAGCCGTGGAAACAGCCTCTTGCAGAAATGTAGGGTAAGGCTGCGTACAATAGACCCTTGTGGTCCGTCCCTTCCCCGGAACCCGCGCATAGCGGGAGCTTAGTGCATGTGATGAAGTTGGTGGCCAACTATCATCCATGTTTTATCAGTTAAAACCAATTGATGTGTTTTACTCCTAACTCCTAAGCAAGTGCAACCCAACTAAAGAATAAAAGACCACATTCATCATATTGGTAGTATATATAAAGTAGCTTGAGAAAAACAAACTAGTGCACTACAATATATAAAATCCAACTCCTTGAAAAATACCAGGCCTTGTGCCGATTAAAATATCAAGCTTTCGACAACAATCCTGTAGTGAATTGACTCCTCTCTGACCTTCCTCAAGCTTAGATAATTTTTCTCCATAATGAATCGACGTGTTCACTAACTTGCTTTTCTGCATACTAAAATTTTCAGGTATCTTGCTTGCATAAGCTTCTTGTGATATAAAATACGATTAACATATTGCTTCCCTTTAATGCTAAAATTACAAGATATGAGACCAGTGTCAATTATTTCAAGTTCCCGTGCGATCACCCATTTGAAGTCATCAAACATTTTATAGTTATTGACTGTAAAGGTAAGTCATCAATACATTAACAAAGGAAATACCTCCGTTTATATTCTTTTTAACATAAGAGAGTGTGCTCATCATATATAGTACATCTGGTAAAAATTTAAATCTGTGTTCTTGGAAGTGTTTGAAGCCATACAAGGTCTCTTTCAATTTGAAAACTTAATCTTCACGCCCTTTGATTATGCAGCTCATAGATTGTTGAATAAAAACATCTTTCTCAAGTTAGCCATTCAAAAATGATGACTTAACATCCATTTGATGAATCATTCATCAATAAGCCACAGGAAAAAACATCATCATAGTCGATGCTTTGTTTTTGCTATGGCCTTGTGCAACTCTTCATTATGGTTCAAAGCATGCTAAGGATAGCCATGACTGGTCTTCTACACTACCCTTCAAGCATTTAGGATGTTCATCTCGATCATTGTGTATGAACACTCTATTCCTTGACATAGGTACCTCGACAATCAAATTATGAGATCTTCAAGTTAGCCATTCAAAAATGGTGATTTAACCCAATTGATGAACCATTATTGATAAGCTACATGAAAAAAGACTTCGTCATAGTCGACACTTTGCTTTTGCTATGGCCTTGCGCAAAATGGAGTGTTTAAACATAAGAATAAAACCTCTTCATTATGGTTCAAAGCATGCTAAGGATAGCCATGACTGGTCTTCTATACTAGCCTTCAAGAATTTAGGATGATCGTCTCGAGAACATTGTGTGAGCGAATACTCTATTCTTTGACCTAGGTACCTCACAATCAAATTATGAAATTCTCACTTTCCTTACCGTATCCATAAAAAAAAAAGAAGAAGAGATTCTCACTTTCCCAATTCTTTAAGTGAATATCATAATTGGCCTGAGCGCAAATTGTTTTTATTCAAGAATAGCACATAGTAAACTCGAGAAATAAAGTGGTATTTACCATCCTTTTCTAGGAATTTTCACCTCTCCTTTGATTGGGACTTTGGCATCATCTCTGAAGACTATATTGCAATGACTAACTTATTGAACTTTGTTAAGAGCTCTTAATTGCCTCTCTTGTGATTGCTAGAAGCGGTGTCAAATCAACCATATATAATTCGTTTTCTTCTCCTTTTTCAGTTGCCAATAGAAAGTAAAAATCTCATTCTGCATTTCCTCATTGTTCATATTACAATTCCAACATTAGGAAGTAGAGTGATAATGCAATTTACCATACTTCATATGAGGGCTGACCTTATAGGTGTAAACTCATTCTTACGAGAAAATTTTCGTTTTCTCCTACTAAATAGTGGCCTACTATTTAGAGATTCAATGGTATGTTTCCTTGAGTTAAAATGATCGTTCTAAGAACCCGTCATAATTTTTCTATGCAAGCAATAACAGCAGATGGAATGATTATCCAGCCTTCTGGTGGCTAACAAATATACTCCTCTTTCTATGTTGACGTGGAATCCGTACCTTGTAATTTGTATTAGTTAGTTTATTTTACTTTGTCCATCAGTGCCTGCTTAATATGTGATCTGTTTGAATTTGAACACCAAGTCGGTCGTTATATTTGTGTCAGATACACTCTCCTCACATAAAAGCATGCGTCGAGGCCCTTAATACATGTACGTCGTGTTTGAGTTTTTCCAACCTGTTGGGCAGGCACGAGTTGCCCAGCAGTTCAGTGGTGACCAGCTGATTCTAGGTCCTGAACTGAGTTTATAATATTGTTTGGCAGTTCCTTTGAAATAAAACAAGGGAAATTTAAAGGATCAGTTCTTCGAATTGTGCTAGTGACTAAGCCTATATTTCGAATAAAGCGAATGCATCACATAGGTTGACATAATATGTTTCCTTTTGTGAAGAGAAGTTTTCATTTCTTTTTTGGACAGATTCTACATTCGTCCACACTCCACAGCGATGACAGATCAAATTGAATTTATCAAATGGAATTTTTCTTTTGGATATCCAGATGACCAGATCTACTTTTATGTTCCTGAATTTTCCTTTTCAAAGAAAGGAAGATAAAAATAACTATTTTATTAGGTTGTTGGTTCATTGATAATTCAGCAAAACTGAATATCATCTCTATGGAAGTATAAGTGAAAAGAAAAGAATAAAATGTATGTTTGATGAAGTGCAAAGAAAGTAATAGATGTTTGGTGATTGATACTGCATGAAATCATGCTGTAATTGCACTAAGGTAGAGAGAAATTGATAGGGAGAGACATGCAAAACATTTTCCTGTTCGCGCTTACGTAGCCATCTGAAAATTTCATCATAAAACAAGTTGACTAAAAGATCCAACCATATGTCCTTGTATAGTCATTTATGGTGTTTGGAAAAGAGATGGAAGTTGATGCACATATGGGGGAATGTTATTGTGAATGAGATTATGGTCTATTGGCAGGTTAACATATTGTGAATGAGTTCATATCTGATTTTGTGGAATGTTAGGCTTTGTAGAAATTGCATCCTATCACAATCTGATTTGACGATGAGGCACCTTCGTTCCACTTTTTCTATAGGCCATAAGTTATGTTGCTTCAGGACTGGAAACAACAAGAGATGATATGTCTTCACTTGATGGAAAAATGTAGCGTTGTATGGTGACCTATGTTGCTCGGACTCTCGGGAAATGTTTGCCGGGTGCGTGTCGGATTATCCAAAAGTAGTGCATTTTTGGAGGATCCGTCACGGGTGCAACATTTTGGAGAGTCTGCACAACATAGTTGGTGACTACATGCAGAAAAGAACTCAATACTTAGATCTATTCCATTAATCCCCCAAGCCGAACCCCCTCCTAATTCCCCCAAGGAAAAAAATAGGTAGTTGTATTCAAGGTTACTCAGTACTCCATTTTTAAGCGAAAAAAATGTAGTTGCATACAAGGTTTCTCAGTATTTAATTTAGATATGGTCTAATGTCCATCTACCCCAACTTTCAGGTATTGGCTAGAAGAGCTCAAGTTGAGGGTTGCAGTTCTCTCCGCCTTTGCGTCCATATGAGATTAGGTAAGTGATCCCCGCCTTTTTCTGTTACTTATCCTTGTCCGTCCGTTCATTCTCACCATATACCAATTTTAAGGTTTTTGACGTCATCTAAGCTTTTGTAGTTAGTATGCTGCAACTACTTGTTTGATAAATTTAAGAGGTTTGCAATTACATAAATTATGTCAGCGTGGGTAATGTGAACCTATTTAAAGACCTGCACATCGATGTAGTCATCGAGTACCTGTCTATTACAGCCAAGTTAGTTTAGGCGTTGAAAGGGAACATGCTGATAGGATTAGAGTTGTGAGACTCGTAGTAGTTTTAACAACTATCACTTGTTAAAGTGTAGAACCGGTCTATCTATCTGCCATTTGTATGGTGCTCAAGAATATGTAACAACAACAGCAACAACAAACCCAGTGTGAATCCCACAAGTGGGGTCTGAGGAGGGGGTACTGTGTACGCAACCTTACCCCTACCTTGTCAAGGTATAGAGACTGTTTTCGATAGACCCTCGGCTCAGGAAAGTGCTCAAGAATGTACACTTAAGGAATTGACGATATAACGTAGTAGTCCATGTACTTTGGGGAGAATGACAGTTGGCCCCCAGAATTATACTACCTATTGAGCAAGCATGTGAAGTTCTGATTTTGATTTACCAATGCAATTTTATTAGCTTACCTGTCAAAGTTGTTATAATAAAAAGTGATTAAATGGAATAGGCTGGAGTGGCTGTTCCCATTATCCACACTTTCGGTTGCCTGCATTTTGTGAAAATACCAAATGGTTCACTTAGGAGTCCAAGGGTTCAGCTGAAAATCTTGGATTCCTCCCATCATATTCTCATATTCTAATTAATCTCATCCAAACGCTTAGGATCAGTCTTTTCATTCTCTAAAAATATAGCGTAAAGGACATTCTAATATTGGCTACTCGACTTACTAACTCCAGTTATGGATGTAATGAGGTTTATGGAGCACTTTTGTGCGACTACTGTGGTCAACTGAGAGAAAACAAAGCTAAAAAGTAGACGTTTGTAGCTGCTCTTGCGGTAATTGTTGGTGGTTTTCACCTGAAGTTGAGTACTCGGAGTGATAGAGAGAGGAAAAATACTGTGTAGTATGAACTAATTGCGACCTACCAAAACCCCTCTTAAGTGTTGCTTGTCTGCTCAGTTTTGGTTGTAGTAATCTCATTTTCCTTGTTTTGAAAAGCTTTATGATAAAGTTCTGTTCTTTATTTGCATACTATGAAATTCATACATTCGGAGCTAAACTATAGTAACAGTTGACAGGTTTGTAACCGTCTATTTCTGGCCTCGGTAAATTTTATGGTGATCGGCTTTTCTTGTTTTATGTTTTGCCACTGAAGCTTCTGGCAATGCCTTGTTCTGATCGAAGTGTAAATGAACGTTGTTCTCTTGCCAGGAGAGACCTTATTCCATTGCTCGGGTTCGAATATAAGCAGTCCTAAGCAGAAACCTTGTACCCCATGTTTGATCCTAAAGAAACATGTTGTCAAGTTTTTCAAATGCAGATGACTGTTGTAGGTCAACTTTCACCTCTTCTACAATAGGTGTGTGTACTACTTTGTCATATAAATGCATTTGAGGAATTTGGAAAATTTCATTGAGAGGAATCTAACAAAGAAAAAAAAAAACGGGTCAAGTACATCAACATGTGATTTTGAGAGGTTGTCCCGGGACGAGGAGTGTCCACATGAGTTCGTTGAGGTGTATACACATGCTTGTGGTCCTCTTTTATATTTTGTTAAGAGTTCGGATTGCTCCACCTATTCCTTACTCCTTCCGGTCCACTTTAATTGAATTTTTGGTTGTTTTCACACATATTAAGGAATTCACCTTTTAGTATTAATTAACATTGAAAATTATTATATTAACCTTAATTTGTTCATTACAAATATCATAAATACTCTTAGGTTCTTTGCTCCAAGAGCAACTTTGGAAAAAAGAAGTTAATTCCTTTTTGATATCTGAAAAAATTAAATATCAGCAACAAAAAACATAGTATAATCTCACATAGTGGGGTCTGGAGAGGGTAGTGTATACGCAGCTTTATCCCTACCTTGTGAAAAAATTAAATATTGTGGATCACAAAAAGTGCCAAAAAATCAATTAAACTTTACCAGAGTGAGTATTTCCTAGTTTCATTACGTTATATGTAGACATGAATTCTGGATTTGTTTTTAACTCTAAACACATTAAAAAGTGCAGTTCGGTGCACTAAGCTTTTGCTATGCGCAGGATCCGAGGACGGGCCAGACTATAAGAAGCAGCCTTATCTTGCATTTTTGCAGGACACATTGAACTTTTTAAATTATGAGATCAAAATATAATAGTTAAAATTTTGGCGATTTCTCTCATATATTTATGTTACATATGAAAATACAATTAGATCTCTCTATGACAATCATCTTTTATAACAGTACCTTATTATAACAATCAAGTTTTTTTGGAACTAGTTTTTCATATCATGCTATAATATTTTTTTTAACAGTTCTTTACTGTCGATAAAAAATATCACAACAGACAAAGCTGTTCTAGAGAGGTGTGACTGTATTGAGGTTAAAACTGTCATGTGTAATTGCATCTGCTCTTGTCATGTCCGACTTCTAGATTTTAAAAAAGAAATCCAAATATATTTAGATCCATAATTGATGGTAGCTAATAGTAGAGGATTGATCAACTTAAACATATAATTGAGTCATTATAAGTATTTTAATAATCACGAATTCTACCTAGCATTCTTGTGAAATCCACGTGGAAGTGTGCTACTGTCTTTTCTCTCAAATAATATCTCAAAGATTTATTTAAATATGTCGTATTTAATTATTATAAACTTGTTTCATTATACATTTTATTAAAAGGTTGGTCACCTAGAATCTTAAATATAACCATATTTGGAATTAGTGCCTGTATAGACTACCGTCCTTACAATTATTAACCTTATTATTATATTTAATACTCATTTTTAGTCTTAAGAAAATGATTAACGTATCCATCGTTCATAGACAGTACGATGTAATAATTGTTCTGAATAAGCATACTTTGGTGTCAAGGGATCTTGTGACTAATCATGTGGAGGACTCCTATTTGTACTACTAGAAGATAGGCCCCACAATAAATAATGAATAAAAAGATTATAAATTCATTTCATTTCAACAAAAAACCCACACTTTTCCATAACTTTTGGTTTGCTGTAGACTCGTCAAAATGGGCCACGTTGACCCACGAACCGGCCACATAACCAATTAAAATTGACTCATTAATCGGCCCATGACCTACAAAATCCTAACCGGACCAACCCATTAATTTAAGGGGCCTGGGCCGGGCTATAATATCTTGACCTACTGAACCGGACCGGATCCGAACCGGTAGCTGACCCATGAGTCAATCGGCCCGGACCATCTCTCTCTCTCTCCCTCTCCCTCCCCCCCCC
>NC_031993.1:4842686-4988477 GCF_001879085.1 Nicotiana attenuata
ACACACACACACACACACACACACACATATATATATATATATATATATATATATATATATATATATATATTAAAAATTGAATCCAAACATTAAAAAAAGAATATAGTACCAGACACTATGAGGCGTCTTGTCGAAATAGGCGAATTCCATATGTTTTAGATATTAGTTATAGAAATAGTCGAATTCCATATGTTTCTCAAGTTTTAATGTTAATGAAGTACGATTTTTCTTTCATTTTATTCTAACTGGCTTCAAGGACATTCAGTAATTTCAAGTTCGTATATATGTATAAACTTTGAAATTTTTATCATTTATTAGTTTTTAACTTTTTTTAATTAAATTGGATCGGCCCATTAGGCTCCGGATTAAGGGTTACGGGTCCGGATCGCGTCAACATGTTTTGATTAATGGGTCAAATCCGGGCCGGGCCCTATAAGAAAGTGAACCGGACCGATTAAGGATCCATAGGCCAAGAGTCAAAGGGTTCGGGTCGACCCATTTAACAGGTCTAGTTTTCTATGATCATGTTTCAAACCATACACGCATCTAACTCATCCATCAAGGGCGGGGATAGAAGTCTAGTTACCGAATCAGTAGTTTTTACTTAAATAGTATAACGTGATCATATATGTATTATCTATTACAACAAATAATATAAAAGGAGGTTTTCAATGAGAGATCTAAAAACTTTTTTTGTTGTGGCACCGGTACAATACGTTATGGTTCGGGGCTTTAGCAGGTCTATTAGAAGTGAAGGGAGAGCCCTAATTGGTGGAAAAAAATCCACAATCCCTTGGGATTACCTTGCATTTGGAAGAAGAAGTAGAAAAAGGAATAAATATACTGTAGTGATAATTTGATTCTTCGTCGCCGTAGTAAATATGAGAGAAAGCAATCAAGCTCCCTTCTGCCTTTGCACTCGAGGGCCAATCTCCGTCCGGAAGAAACCTTTGCACGCCTCTATTACATTTTGGGAGGCCTAAGCCCCAGAGAAACTGTCTACCTGAGATCATCCCTTGGCCCGTAGTTCCTGACACAAGGTTAGAATATTAAAATTTTATTAAATATATATAAATATTAAATTTAAAACTTAATCATTAGCACTTAAAGTCATCGTTCTATAATTCAATGCGTATAAAACTAAAATTCTGGTTCCATTTTTGTCCAAAACCTGGCATCACCTCAATGGTGAAACGTCAGAAGACCTTTCATCTTACAATCAAATTGAAGAGTCAATTCTTCAAAATCACACAATCAAAAGTAGTGAAAAGGGGATAAGGTACACTGTTCAATTATCAGGCCATAGCCTACAAAAAAGAAATCAGTTGATATTTTATTAAAATAGCTTTTTTTTTTTCTTTTTTTTCTTTTGGGTGTGTGGTTTTTACAAAAGGAAGATATGCCCTCAATTCTCAAAGAAGGCCAATCCTCTTTTTGCAAGCTGCAAAAATATTTACAACCTTGACTAAAAAGTCAGTTCGATCTAAAGGTGTTAATCGGACCGGGCTGACCCGCTAACAACCCGGTTCAACCCGAGTCAGCCCGGTCCAGTCCGTTACTGTAGCAAAAAAAGCGGGTTGGGACGGGTTGGGCGGGGGGCGGGCTACAAACGTTAATTTTTTTTTAAACGGGTGACCGAACCCGCTGCAACCCGTTAAGCCCTTAACGGGTTCTTAACGGGTTACAGCCCGGTTCAGCCCGTTAACCCGTAATATAATTTTTTTTTAATTAAAATCTGACCATTGCCAACGGTCAAATACCAAAAGAGACCATTGGCCAACGGGTTTTTCTGCTCCAACAGCCACTTTTTTTCTTCTTTATTTATATTTTAGCCTCCCACCCCTTATAATTTGTAAATTGCAATTGTAGCCTTTTAAAAACTATAAATACCCCCCTTTCTTCTTCATTATTCCTCACAATTCAATTCATTTTCTCTCTAATTCTCTCTCAATTCTCTCTTGGTAATATTCCCAATTACTCATTATTTCAAGCTTTCAACTTTCAAGTTTCATCAAATATTTAGTTTTGTCATTACAAAATTATTATTATCATAAATTTCTAATTCAATTATTCAAGTGAAGTGTGGCATCAATTATCAAGTATCAAGTTATCAATTGAAGTTTGAGTTTCTACTTTCTATATCAAATTTAGTGCGGCATTCGGAATCCCCGTATACTCGTTCCATCACTTTCTCTTTATTATTTAGAATTATTATTTGAATTTTTTATTTTAAATTACATAATGGATTTACTTAGAGCGGCCAAAAAAGCTTGCACTACTAGTAGAGGTGGTAGTAAGAAAAATTCCAAAAGAATAAGAGGTGGTTCTTCTTCTAGTAGTTTTACACATGTTTCTGAAAGTTCACCCGAAAATGTAAATGTAGATTATGAGCTACTTCAAGAAAATTATGGTATTGATGATGATTTAGATGATATTTTAAATGATATTCCATCACCCGATAATCTTGAAACACCACCACCTACACCCGGTAATGCTAGTCAAACACAAAATATTAGGGGTGGAAGTGCAAGTAAACCTCCTTTGCCTATTAAAAAGAATCGAAGATTAAGAAGTAAGTGTTGGAATTTTTTTGATAGACTAGAAAATGAGAAAAATTATGTAAAATGTAAAATATGTAAGGAAGTTTATAAACATGAGCCTGGTAAGAATGGAGGAACGGGTCAACTTCGTAGGCACATGGAAGAAATTCACCCTATTGACTGGGGAGTAGGCGATGAAGGTGGGCAACAAAAACTTAACCCGACCACTGGGGGGTTATTGGGTAAATACGATATTAAAAAAGACCGAGAAGAATTAGCTAAAATGATTGTTTTAGGTTGTTTACCTTTTAATTTTGCTTCTTCACCATATCTTGTTACTTATATTCAAAGAATTTATAACCCTATGTTTAAAGGTATTCCTAGAAGTACTTGTAGATCTGATATCTTTAGGCTTTATGGACAATATCAGACATATATACGTTATTTGTTCGCAAGTCTTCCTTGTAAAGTTTCTCTTACTTCTGATATTGGTCGTGCTGTAAATGAAAATGATTATTTAACTGTTACATGCCATTGGATAGATGATAATTTTTGTATGCAAAAACGTATTATTGCTTTTAAATATGATGAAGATCAAAGTCATACCGGTGCATTTATAAGTAATACTATCCATGAAGTTGCTTTATTTTATAATTTTTCTGAAAAAGTTTTGTGTATGTCATTTGATAATGCTTCTAACAACAATTCTGCTATTACATTACTAAAATTGCATCTACACCCACCACTTCCTGAAATATTTCATATTAGATGTGCATGTCATATTTATAACTTAATTGTGAAGAGTGGCCTTGACTTATTTCACAATGAAATCTTTTTAGTTAGGAGAGCTGTTGGTGTAATGCAAGGAAATAATAGAAGTGCTAGATTAAATGCATTTAAGGAAAAATGTGTACACTATGGACTAAAACCAAGACTCATGCCTGAAGAAATAGTTACTAGGTGGAATTATACTTATTTATTCCTAAGATGTTGTTATAAATATAGAATGCCTATAACTGAAGTTGCTAATTCTCATTGTACCGATCCTAACCGTTTGTTAACATCTAAAACTTGGGATGTCATTGAAGATGTTGTAAAGTTTTTACAAAAATTTTATGTGGCTACACTTGAGTTTTCCGGAGCTTATTATCCTAATATTGTAAATGGTTTAGTTCATATTGCTGAAATTTCTCTTTTACTACATAAGTTGAAGACGAAAGACGGATATACTGCTGTTGTTGCACAAATGCTAGATAAGTTTAAAAAATATTTCTTCCCAATTCCCCCTATTTTTCTAATTGGTGCTATTTTAAACCCTACTATCAAAATGATAAAGTGTCGCCAATTAATCAGTGCTTTATATACTTATATGGACATTGGAGCAACTGAAACTCCTGATAGTGAGACTTGTATTTCTGATCTGCACAAACATTTACAAATTTTGTATAATTATTACGCTAACATTGTTGATGCTTCTTCGGTTGTAGATGCAAATATTCCTTCAACTAATACTTCAACATCTGGAACAAATTTGGAAGATGATGATAATGTTCAAGATTATTTGATTTGGTCTACACTAGGAGAGCATCAACAAACCAGTAGCCGGAATATTGATGAACTCCAATTCTACTTGCAAAAGTCACCGGAGCCCCTCACAAAGGATTTTCTACCTCTGAGTTGGTGGAGGAGCAACTCAAATCAGTTTCCTGTTCTTTCGGCCATGGCTTGAGACGTTCTAAATGTGCCTATTTTGAACAGTCGCATCAGAGAGCGCATTTAGCCAAGCAAGACAGCAGCTAGGAGATACCCGTCATTCATTGGGCAGCAACGCTTTGGAAGTTCTAGTGTGCTTCAGAGATTGGATTAGATCAGAACGGCGAAATCAAGGGCGTGACGAGGTAGATGAAGAGGAAGACCAAGAAATTGGAGATATAATGGTTTATGGTACCGATTATAAAACCGGAAACCAAGAACCTCACATTGACATGGAAGAGCTTTCAAAGATGATGCAAAACATATGATTTACTATTTCTTCTTTTTTTTAAACTTTTAATTTGCAAGTTCAAAAATTTTAAAAATCAAAAAAGAACTTGCAAATTAATTTGAAGTATTATATTATTCAATAAAAATATCAAAGTTACTTAAATATTGTGATTTTTTTATATTGCATATTAGTCTTATTCAATATTTTTTATATAGACACTTACTTTCTATTTTCAAATTTAGAATTTTTTAGTTTGTTCTTTTAATTCTAACCCTTAAAAGTTCAATTCTACTCTTTAATTTTAACCCTTAAAAGTTTCAATAACATTGAAAAAGAAAAATATAACTTAATTTAAAAAAAAAAATTATATATAGCCCGACCCGTCCGAGCCCGTTAAACCCGCACCCGTACGGGCCTTATAGAACCCGAAAAATCCCAGCCCGCCGCCAACCCGTTAACCCCAGCCCGATAACAACCCGCCCCGAACCCGTACGGGCTCACGTTTTTTTTTTTGTCCAGCCCGTCCCAGCCCGCCCGATTAACACCTTTGGTTCGGTCCACAAAGTATCCTGTATTTTGATAAAGAACAGAAACCTAAGGGTGTCATGTCGGCAGTTTACTCGAACAAAGGCGTCAATGGCAGATTCAACAGTCGAACCCTTGACTAAGCAATGAAATTCTAACTAAGGAATCACTCAACAGCAAACACAAAAACAAACATTTTCAAGAAACCACAATTGGATTAAAGGAACTATCAAAGGATGCAACAACAGAAGCCTAGTTTCATTTCAAGAGACCAACTTCAAATTCAGTCTCAATATCAATAAACACATCTAAAAACAAGAAGAACAAGAACAAAACTAAACAAATTCAATCTAACACATGAATCTATAGGTACTAGTAACTCAAGCAAGAGTTGAATTCTCAGGTGCTGATGTCCATAGAATATCCTTAAGAGCTGGCCTAAGCTCTTTGCTGCAAAACTGGTTGTACTCTAATGTATCACCACTTGCTTTCTTCACTTCCACAACCAAAAATGAAGGTGTCACAGCAAATATATCAGCAGCAATTCCTAATTTCCCTTTTCTCCCACTCTCTTGCCCTTGCAATCTAACACTAGAATCACTCCTCTTTAAACTGAATTTCGTCGTCTTCGCCACTTCTTCTAGCTTTGATATCACACTACTAGCTGGCTTTGTTGTTGCAAACCTCAATTGTTCCTTCTCCATCTTCTTCTTTTCCTCAAACAAAGGTGATAAATCAAACCCCTCCGATAAAGATATGATATGAAAAGCATTTAAAGACTCAATCGTTTTCGCCTTTCCTACGCCAAATTCTTCTTCCTCCTTGGTCTTCAATGTATTTGGCACAGATTTCTTAAACCAAGAGGAATCCATAATCTTTGAAGCAGTGATTCGAGTACACGGATTCGGATCCAACATTCTTGTTATCAACTTTCTTGCATCTGATGAAAACCAAGGTGGACACTTAAAATCACCCCTATGAATTTTCTTATACATAGCCATAATATTCTCATCTTGAAATGGTAAAAAACCAGCTATAAGCACATAAAGAATTACACCACATGACCAAATATCAGCTGTTGCACCATTATAGCCATTATTACCAATAACTTCAGGTGCAACATAAGCAGGGGTACCACAAGTTGTATGTAACAAACCATCTTGCCTTAAATGATCCGAAAACGCGCTAAGCCCAAAATCTGTTACCTTAAGATTACCTTCTTCATCTAACAACAAATTCTCAGGCTTTAAATCCCTATGATAAACTCCGCGGCTATGACAAAAATCAATAGCTGAAATCAATTGCTGAAAATAGCCACGTGCTATATCTTCTCTTAACCTTCCTTTGGCAACCTTCGCGAACAATTCACCACCTTTAACAAATTCCATGGCGAAGTAAATCTTTGATTTACTCGCCATAACCTCGTGAAGCTCAACTATATTTGGGTGTTTCACCATTTTCATAACGGAGATTTCTCGTTTGATTTGCTCCATCATTCCTACTTTTATCACCTTCTCTTTCCCTACTACTTTCATGGCTATATTTTCCCCTGTAACCACGTTACGAGAATGGTACACTTTTGCAAAAGTACCTTGGCCTAAAATTCGTCCCAGCTCATATTTTCCGTACAAAACTCCATTCTTTTCTTCTGGCCCCATTAGAAAAGACTGAAAAGGGTGTTTGTTTTTGGCAAAAAAGATGGCTTTTTTGAAGCAAATATTGAAAAGGGTGTTTGTTTTTTGCAAAAATGACCTGTTTTTTTAACAGAAGGTTGAAAAGGGTGTTAGTTTTGCAGAAAGATTGTGTTTTGAGCAACTTTTCTGAAGCAAGACTGAAAAGGGTGTTTGTTTTGTGCGAACAAGATTGCTTTTTTGAAGCAAATATTGAAAAGGGTGTTTGTTTTTTTTGCAAAAATGACCTGTTTTTTGAACACAAGGTTGAAAAGGGTGTTAGTTTTGCAAAAAAGATTGTTTTTTTGAGCAACTTTTCTGAAGCAAGATTGAAAAGGGTGTTTGTTTTTTCAAAGAAAAGATTGATGGGTCTATATGGGAGGTGAAAATGGGGAGTGGGTGGGTGGGTTCAAGAACCTTCAGAAAAAAGATTGACGTGTTTCCGGTGGCAATTCCGGCCGCCGGCGAGGGAGATTTGGGGCTTACAGCCTCCTAAAAGGGTATTAGAAAATGGGGATTCTCTTACCATCTCTCTGCATTCCCTAAATAGGATTTCACTCTCCACAAACTGGAAAGAAATTGGGATTTTTTTAGGGTTTGCAGAATATCAAAGATTCAGTGTATTTGGTTTCTGTAATATCTCTGGAATTGAGGAGATGGACATGGATTTATAGCTGGTTTAAGGGTAATACTGTCTTTTTGGCAGCCAGCATGAGGTGTTTGTTGATTTTACACGTGGCGTGCTTTCATGGGTGCATACAAATCTGCTTGATCTAACTGGCAATAAGAATCTGACACGTGTATTGAGCACCTTGTAATCAGTTGGTTTGGTTTTATCATTGAAGTGAACGAGTTTGTATTTATGTAACCGACTCTTTGGAATGAAAGACCATTTCGTCCCTGTAATATTTAATTACTTTTTTCATGGTTGAATTAAGATTTAACTCTAGTACAGTAGCTTGCAAACCACGAAGATAAATTGCATGCAAGCCCCGTGTGACGAGCTTGATCGAAAAAGCATGTAAGAAATTTCGAATCTTCGACCTCCCGTTCGTGGGATCTCCTGCTCAACCAACTCGATCACCCATACGAATTTATGGGGTATAGTTATGTAGTAAATAAATAAGCATTGTCACATATCAGAAATGGAGTGAGTGTTATATGACGAATAATAATAAATTGCCTACTATATAAGAATATTTTTATCTTTATATAACTATAATTAAGTAAGTATTGTTATATGTATTCTTATATTTACGTAAAATTAATACATATTCCTAAATAGGTTGATTGCACTATTAGACTTAGTAACAAAGCTTTCATATTTTTTTGTTTTTTTTTAACAATTTTTTTTTTATCTTTTCAAAGAGGTCGTAATAGCTCGCCAAGTTGATTTAGTGAACGTGAGATATGTATTATCTAAGAGGAGCAATAACAACCTTTGGTAAATCATAGGCGACAAGTTTTTCTAAAACTTAATACTATTATTGTTGGCTCAATAATTGTCTTAATCATCATTAATAGAAAGAAAATCTGAATTAATCATATCTTCCATGTGGTATATATAAGATAGTGCTTAGAAAGAGGGTGAGTTATGGGTGCACGAACATTTGAAATTTATGCGTTCTGAATTGTCATTGAATCCATATCTCATCTTTGTTAATGAATTTACAACTAAATATTTATACATATTTTGAATTTCCTTATAATACAAATATATTATCTAACAACTTGTTTAGATGATTGTTACCTGTTATATTATTTCACATTGTTACTTTAAATACGATGTTTCTTTTAATTGTTACTTAAATTTTAATGTATCGTATCATTAAATCTGTTATTACGTAATAATGAAAGGTGCCACTTTATGGAACGATCAATTTGGTGTGGTCGTGTCGTTACCTTATTTTTTTCTCTCATCTTGCTCTTTCTTATTATTGAATAATTATATTTTTATATCTTTTACCCTACCTTTTTATACAATAATTTTACCTCGTACCTTATTCTTCCTTTGTAATATTGCACGTTTATTCTTCATATTGTTGGCATATGACATCATGAAACGACGACAAACAATATAATTTATCCAAACATTGTATACATCAAAAGGATACGGTACAATACAATAGAATACAATATAATATGATACAAAACAGTCATCCAAACAAGCTGTAAGCAAAAGTGATTGGGTTCGATCAAACTCGCATCTAATAATTCGCTCCGCCATTGGTTCGGTCGAATCCGTAACCATCAGCTCTTGTCTTGAAAGCTTTCAAACCTAATTTTTCGTGGCACAACCTCCACACAAGCACCGTCCGACGAAGAGAGGACGAGGAATTTAGAGTATGTTTGGAAAGCCACCCTGTAATTGGAATTGGTGTAATTACTAGGGTAGTAATTACACGCTCTAGTAATTACACAGTTGTGTAATTACGACGACACGTTTGTTTGTCATAGTGTAATTATAAGTTTACTGTTTGGTTGCACAAGTGTAATTACACAGTTAGATTAAATTTCAAATTATATCAAAACTTAAAAGTTAATATAAAAAATATATGCCTATAAATTTTTATAAGTATAAATGATATTATATTTTGTATTTAAGATGTATATTTTTTCGTGAATATACATTAATTTAGTAATCATATATTTATAACTAATATTGTAAAAATAATTTATATATATTTTTTAAATTAATAATATTTAAATTAGATACTTACTAAAATAAAAGATATAAGTTTTGTAAGAACATCATGGAATTCATGTTTGATAAAATAAATTAATATTTACAAATATAATGTCATAATATTATTCAAATGTTTGACAAAACTAATCTATCAATTCTAACTAAAAAATGAACAACATGCAATGTGAGCCAATACTACTAAAATAAGTAAATTGAAACCATGAATATAACACAATTTAAAAATTCAAAAATAAAATAAAATAGTTTAACATATGTCAAATTCCACATAATAATAGTAAGTTCCAGTGCAACTTAATAATTAGGAAACATGATAAGTTTATAACCACATTCAACAACGAAATTCCACTTTAATTGCATCACTCATTATATGCCAAGTTTGTTAATGACTCATTATTTCTAATATTATGAGGTGTAGTTTAAAAATATAGAATAATAAAATAAATAAAAAATAAAAAATAAGCAATTACATGGAATCACAAGAAGTAAATATAGAGAAATAAAAGATAAATAATGTACAAAGAAAAATATATTTTAAAATTTCAAAAGAATTAAAATTAAGAAATTAAAATAATAGAAATAAAAAGTTATAAAAAAATAAATTAAAATAAACACAAAAAAGAAAGAAACTAATAAGCAACCTTGCAATTACACAGTGTAATTACCACCAATTTTCACCTCCCCCTTGAGAATTGGAGAGTATAATTATACCCCTCCAATTACACCCAATTCCATGCTGACCAAGTAATTACTTGGCCAAACAAACATGCCAAACTGTGTAATTACACTCAATTATGCCCAAATCCATTTCCAAGGTGGCTTTCCAAACAAGCTCTAAATGGTTTAAATAATTGGATATGACAAGGAGAACGACGCTTTCCCTTATAAAAAAATAAAAAAGAAGAAAAATTAAAAAAAAGAAAGCTTTTCCCTTTAAAAATTTATGTATTATATATCCAGTGGATTAATCAAGATGATTATGTAAAAAAAAGTATGTTACAATTTGTCTTGTCCATATGTTTATCTCGTGCCAACTAAACTGGGAACTAAAAGCTACGGGCGCTATCTGTTGTTATAGTTGAACGTTTGATTGCAAAAGCATTTAACAAATTTTGAAGAAATAAGAAGCCAAGATGGTGTGATCTTTACAAAGTGTATCATGAGCACATACATCAACTCTTTCAAGAATCTAGCTAACTATACGCAAGTCGATTCTTTATTCTCTTTCCTTTAATGGTTTTAGTATGGTTAGTGCAGGTTATCCAGTATGCACTACTCTTGGATATTCATCAGGCACATCCTTTGAACTCAGTGGTAAGAATTCTTCTATTATTTAGTAGATTAAAGGGAAAGAAGTTATTATCAATTACCTCAGAAGAACAACTTCTTGTTCTTCTTGTTGTTGGGTACACAATCAATACTTATTATGAATTTGTAGCATCTTTTCATGCAGATGTAGTCTGCAATTACTTTCGGAGTCAACTTTACTAGATTAAATTTGGAAATGTTTATTCTTTTTCTTACGTTTATTAATATGGCAGATAAAAAGGATCCACTCAAAGGCATCAAGGCTAAAATGTCTTACAGAGGGTCGAAGCTCAACTGTTCACTTGCTGTTTCTATCGTATGTGATACAAATGGAGTTCAAGTAAGGGGTTGTTTCCTTTGAGTATGGGCTCTACTTTTCTCCAGTGACATTCCATTGGAATTCAGCCATTGATTTTCCTTTCCATTACTTTGCCAGGGTCCTCGGACACTTGAATTAGTTGGGACTTGTGATTATGTAAGTACTCTGAATGTCCATTTTCAATCTCATTATGGAGTACTTTGTGTCACTAATAGGAGTACTTAATGTCATTATACTATGAGAGGATCTTGGTTGATGAAATACATAAATTATGCTTTTTTAATCAGCTGGCAATAAGGTAAAAGGACCTGGTATGGATTGCCACATTATGATAATTTCTTCTACTCTAGCATGGTATAAAATGAAGCTGCAAATCAGAATTGCTGATGTGAATGAGGATGCAAGTAGTCTTGGAGGCGGGAGGCACCTAGATGGGAACCATGAAATGACATTGAGTTTCTGTGGGGAGAATAGTTTCATAATAACATGCTAGATAAAAAGAAAGAACCCCTCGGCAAGGCATTGATCATAGAAGCATATTCTATGGGAGCACTTGTCTTTAGGATTAGTTACTAGTCCTAGGCCCTAGTTAGTTGTTGCTTGTTTGGTCTTAACTGCCGTCTTGGGGCATGCTGCTGCTCTAGGCTTGGTGTTAGGCTCGTGTGCAAGGTTAGTTTGGAGGACTAGAGCTCCGCAGTCCCTGTTGAGTGCATTGCATGCTCAGATTTCTTGCCAAGTTTGCATACATATGAGAATCAAACAATTTGGTGCATTCTTCAATCGCCTCGTCATTTTTCATCTATTAACTTTCTCAAGAACTTTGGTCTTATAGATAATTTCAACTAGGAGTTCATGCTGTATTTTCTGCTGACAGGCTACACAAATGCATCACCCCTCCGGCTGCGCGGTGATTATATCCTCTCACGGGCAAGGAATGGGCTGGTTCGGTACCATGATGGTCATGTAAGATTAATTATTAAAAGCATAGACTAGATAATAGAGTTGCCTACTCACTGATGAACTGATTAATACACACTGCACAGAATCCTATGCCTCTTCGGAGTTTACTTGCTGGGTGGTGCAGCCTATCGGTACTTCTCTTTGGGCATTCGTGGGATAGACGTATGTTGCTTCTCTTTCTCTCTTCTGTCTTCATTCAGTTTATCAGAATAGGTGCATGAAAGTTCCTATCCAGACTACTTGGCGATGATGTCTTTATTTGACTGTTGGTGGCCTCTTTGCTGTCCTATCCTCCTCCTTTTTCCAAACTATAATTCTACTCTCTTTTGTAAGTGATTGGCTCAAGTAACCAAGTTGGAACAAGATAAATACACAAATGTGATATGCAAAGTAGGCAGCTAAAACAAGTAGTGGAGTCAGATCTTATTACTTAAAATATCAGATATGACAAAATAAAAGGATCACAATCTAATAACAAGTTGTTTATGTGGAGGGGAAACGAGTTTGGGTAATAGGGGACAGAAGTCAAATTCTGACTGAAAACATCACCATTAGTCTTAAAGAAATGTTCCCGTTTCTTTGGAAAATAAGTAGTAGTCCTTGGACAGGATGTTATCCGTACTAGTTTTCTAGAGTCAGCTATAGGTCTTTAGGCTGCATCGCTCACCTTTTTCCTTCCCTTTTTATACTGAGAGCTGGTCATGTTGTTAAATGATTCTTTCTCTTGATGATTGTGGGACATTTCACAATTAGTTGCTACTTTTCAAGATGACTTTGTGCTCGGATGGAGAACTGAGTGTAAGTTCAGTGGCGAGACTCTAGGAGGGGAAGGGGAGGTGAGACTGGACTCGCAGGTCATCCCTAGGAGAGGGAGTTTTAAGTACCTCGGGTCTATTATTCAGGGGATGGGGAGATTGATGAAGATGTCGCACATTGTATTGGGGCGGGATGGATGAAATAGAGACTCGCTTCCGGTATTTTGTGTGACAAGAAGGTGCCACCGAAACTTAAGGGTAAGTTCTACAGAGTGGTGGTCAGACCAACGATATTGTATGGGGCTGAGTGTTAGCCGGTCAAGATTGCTTATGTCCAGAAGATGAAGGTAGCAGAGATGAGGATGTTGAGATGGATGTGCGAGCACACCAGGTTAGATAGGATCAGAAATTAGGTTATTCGCGATAAGGTGGGTGTGGCCTCTATTGAGGACAAGATGCGGGAAGCGCGGCTTAGGTGGTTTGGTCATGTGAGGAGTAGGAGCACAGACGCCCCGGTGAGGAGGTGTGAGAGGTTGACATTGGAGGGCCTACGGAGAGGTAGAGGTTGGCCAAAGAAGAGGTGGGGAGAGGTGATTAGGCAAGACATGGTGCAACTTAAGCTGATCGAGGACATGACCCTTGATAGGAAGGTATGGAGGTCGAGAATTAGGGTAGTAGATTAGGTAGTGTAGAGTGTTCATAACATTAGTATTGGCACGCAGTCTCGTTTTCTGTTGGTAGTAGGTTTTTATGACTAACCGTTGTTTTCTTTCATTGTTGATCACTTTACTGTCTTGTTGTTTTATTCTGCTTTTATATGGCTTTTTGATACTGTCCCTTCTTGCCTATATTTTCATTAATGTGGTACTTATACTATCCTGAGCCGAGGGTTTATTGGAAACAGCCTCTCTATCCTCACAAGGTAGGGGTAAGGTCTGCGTACACACTACCCTCCCCAGACCCCACGGTGTGGGATAATACTGGGTGTGTTGTTGTTGTAGTTATATTTCAGTGGTATGCATATTTGAGAGGGTCTTCGAGCCATTTTTCTATTATTTTGAATTGGTTCTCTTGTTGAGCATATTCCGGCACAAGTACATCAGGATAATTGCTGATATGTTCATTTCTACTTTGTTACCTTGTTTTGGTACATTAGATTAGGATATGGTTTTGGTGATCCCTCCTCTCCTTCTTTTGCTATGATCAGTTTTTGACAGTTGCAATTCCAGACCATCCCTAAGCTCCAATATCCTCAAATTCTACTGTATGTACTCCATTGGTTTATTTCAACTCCTTTGGAAACTACAATTTGGGGTCTTCCAGTTTTGAAATCATTAGATTCTCATATTCATGATTGAATCATAAAGATCTAATGATCAAAACTACAAAGACAGCAAGACCTGGCTTTGATGATTTATGTTGAGCCTTTTGGTGGACTATATCTGACAAACCATGGTGCCCGCCCTGGAGGAGGTGGTGGTGGTTTTGGGGGTGGGGGTGGGAGGGGGGGACTGCCCATGTATAAAACTCAACAAACCTGTTGAGCAACAAAGCTAAAGGATGAGAATAGTGAGTTCCATTGATTTTACCGCTAACAGTCTTTTACGAATAATATATCTTTTTAAGCAAGACACGACTTCTTAGTATAGCTACAGATTTGGTCCTCGGGGAGTGCAGATATTGATGTGTTGTGGTTGTAGATGGGGATGCAAATGGTGGTGGTTGACAGTGAATAACGTTGATGCGAAGGAGGATAATTGTGAACTTTGAGATGAAAACATATTGCAGAGGAACGATAACACTTCTTTGATTGAATAGTGAGAAAAATATTTTGACCTTAAGTTTGTAATGAACGGAAAATAATCAAATTGGGATGAGTATGATTTGGGTTTGTTGCTTCTGAATTAACCAGTTGGACTTTCCAAATTTTATTATTGTCTTTGCCATTTAGGCATTTACCATGGAAGTGAATGTGATTACGAACTATAATAAGTGGATGTCGAGACTTGACACTATAATAACCCCGATGAATGCATTCAAGATTCCACTCTATATCTGCATATAGAAAGTTCACCACACTACGGTATCATAAAATGACTCATTTCTAGAAAAGTGAGGTGTAGTTTGTTGTCAGTTCTCTGTGTGTTAGCTTGCAGTTTTGTTTGAATTGTAGTTTGCTGCACCAGAGTGCATGTCATTGGTGAAAGTTACAAATATTGCAAGATTGTTGAAGTGTCTTTTCCTATCTTTCTCTTGTCTCTCTCCAAATTATTCAGGAATTGAGAAGGAATCTTTTAAATTGATAGCATCACATCTAAAAGATTCCTCGGTTCAGGCCATAGTACCTTCTACTTCTAATAGGCTGTGAACTTGATCTTAATGAGTCTCAACCAGGTTATAAGCTGAGCCCAACTTAATGAACTTCAGTCAAAGTGGAAAAAAATAAAAAGGGCAACCCGGTGCACAAAGCATCCCGCATTCACGCAGGGTCCGGGGAAGGGCCGCACCCCTTGGTGTGATGCAGACAGCCTACCCTAATACAAGCATTAGTGGCTGCTTCCACGGCTCGAACCCGTGACCTATACATCACATGGAGACAACTTTACCGTTGCTCCAACAGGTTTAATGTAAACTGGTAACCATTTTACTCAGAAACTAGAAGAGGTTTGTTTGGAAAATTTAGCTACCTCAGGTGTCACTGAAGTAACCATAGTCTAAGTCTAATCCAGTGTTTGAAGATGCTTTGTTGGCTTAAAAATTATTCCTGAAAACTATCACTTTTTTCCACTGAGTGTAGCACGGTTATTTAGAACTCGTGCTGGCTTTGCTTGTGTTCGACATTGAATTTGTGCAGTGCTGTAATCTGACATCTTCCTTCTCCTAAACTTATGCAGATAATTCCAAACTTGGAGTTCTGGGCGAGCCTGCCACATACGTTACAGGTATTGAATAATGCTTGTGTCTTATATTAAAGCGAGGTAGTTTGATCTGGTTAAAATTCCTTATTGGCTAGGATTAAGGGTGGAACGTTTTACAGAATTTATTTTGCTTGTCCAAACGTCTCTACTGACGAATTTCTTTCCAGGAGAGGTTGGGGATAGGCTAGGAGCAACCACAGTCGTGGTTCTTTAATAAGAGAAAAAGGATGCTGTGGAAGCTTTGGTTTTAATTATTTATAGCACCTAGGCGTGTCCCCACAAATATGGTATCGTGAAAGAACATCCGACATGGGTGTGTGAGCCGTGAATTCAATTATAGCACCTAGCAAAGTACGAGTTCTATCGACCATAGTTGCATTAGTTTGGTGGTTGTCGACTCTAGCTGCGAGTTCTCTACCTCGTGGATGGACAACTCTGCTGGATTTATGTGTCGTATTCTAAACTCTTTCTTCCTTGGTGCTAATTTCCATACAAGCTGAAGTTTATGGCTAAAGTGATTTCACAAAGAGTGTTAGTTGAATTGTGGATCCATGGACCTGCTGAAACACTATACCATTGTCTTCCGCTTTACCACAATAACTAAAAAAAGAAAAAGATAAGATTGAGAATAGTCTTCTTTTAATGGCGTGCACATAAATTTTTTAATCGGAGGATGTGTTTGTTTGCTGATTGAACGTTGGGGCGTATTATCATATTTATGTTCTCTTTTTGCAGAGTATGTTTTTATCATTGGTGCGGAGATTTAGAGGACCTTCTCATGGTCACAGGAGTTCGTATTCTCCTGTCAATTTTTGAGCAATTACATGTTAACTACTCAAATGATCAGACAAATCAATATTTGACATGGAACGACAATTGATTCTTTCAAGTTGTTGCTTCAAAAAAAATCAGATCCTCGCGATCCTCTCCAGTAAGACTAAAATTGGACATCTTACAACTTGGCATTTTCTCATGGATGTCACTTCAATTGCTTGTAATTTCTTTGACTAGGCTGTCATTTTTGTGCTAGTGTCTTTTTTCTTCTTTTTCCTTTTCCAGTGTCATTTTGTTCTAGTTAACAGCATTCTTTGTAGGCTGTTGGTGCTTCTATCATAAACAGGATTTGGATCTGAACTTCATTGTGCCCATTAGTTTCTTAGACAGAAGGGATTTCACCAATTTGTCGCAATTCCATCGTGTTACTGTGGTGCTAATACAATTAAAAAAGGCAGCCCGGTGCACTAAGCTCTCGTTATGTGCGGGGTCCGTGGAAGGGCCGGACCACAAGGGTCTATTGTACGCAGCTTTACCCCGCATTTCGGCAAGGGGCTGTTTCCACGGCTTAAACCCGTGACCTCCTGATCTCATGGCAATTACTTTACAGGTTACGCCAAGGCTTTCCTTCGGTGCTAATACAATAGTACTTTTTAATTATATGTGGCTGTTATATTATTAGAGAAAACTTTTGTGGAACAGCCATAACATTTTTTGCGAAAAAGCAGGCGGGACAGACAGATTATGATGGAAAAAGCTCTTTAAAAAAATCTTTTTAGCCGTTATTCGGTGTATGTGCTAGTGGGAGGTATCAGGTACCTGCAGAATTAGATGTACGTGCAAGTTGGCTCGGACGCCACGGATACGAAAAAGAGGAATCTATTAGCCAACCATTAGGATAAATAATATTTGTGTAAGTGAAAAAATCATGAATTTTTTTCTTATTAATATATTTTAAAAAAGCTCCTAAATCTTGGTATGTCACCTGCTCCATGAGAGATTGGCTTAGGTGGGGGTGGGTATAAAAAAAATGTCAACTAAAATGAAGTTGAAATGTTACCTAAATCTCAAATCACTCTCCAACTTCACCCTTTAAACAAGTAATGGTTGGTACTGACTTTACCTAATTTCTTGAACACTCCATGCTCCAACGAATAATGAGTTTAATTTCTATATACTGATGATGATTTAGAAGACAATTCAAGTAACTATTGATATGTAATAAGTGGAACTAGTCATTTCCAGAACATAAATAGACGATATGCTATTACAGATTAAATTATACTGATAGTGTGAACCACGAAAAATATACAAAAAGTGGAAAAATTATATCCAATCATTCACAACTAGCCTTAACTTAGAATCCAAGTGAAACATTACTTCACCACAAATATTGAGCTGTAAATTAAATAAAACTTGCTAGACTTTTGACCATCATTTTAAGTTAATCAAATCAGGAAAGCTATTGCCATTAGTTTATTTCAAAGAAACATACATAATTAGACTGTTAAATTCCACTTATCAATTTGACCCCAACCACTAGTTTTCTTGCATACAAGAAATATGACCAAAATAACTATTTTAGGAAAATGACAAGCCTAATTTAATAAAAATAATCTCGTTAGTGATTAGTAACCTTTCTATTATCAGTTATTTCCTTCAAATCTAATGTAACAATAATAGTAAGAATTTAATAACGAGAATAGCAACTAATAATCCAAATTATCGCCAAGAGTTGTGTGGGATGAATAGAATTACCCATCTTTTGAGTTCGAGTTTGAAAAAGTTTCTAGTATAGAGTGCTTCTCTTTTTAATAGGCATTACGCGATGTGAATCCAGTGTCGGGGCCCCAATCTTGGGTACCGACATTAAGTGGAAAACAAAACAAAAAAAAAATCCTAATTAATTAATTATTCAAAAAAAAGGACAGCCCGATACAAAAAGCATCCGGTATTCACGCATGGTCCGGGGAAAGGCCGCACCCCAAGGGTTAATAATGTAGACAACCTACCTTAATGTAAGGATTAATAACTACTTCCACGGCTCGAAACCATGACCAATATGTCACATAAAGACAAATTTAAGGCTCCTCTTCAAATTAATTAATTAATTATTCAATTAGCTGAAAATAAAAATAATTTCCTTCAACTCTGTTTACACTTAACCTATAGTTTTTCTGTATTTATTCTACCCCATTGAACACTGAGTAGATGACTTTCACTACCTAACAAAAAACAATAACAAAACAGAAAAATATGAAGCCACCTCCATCTTCTTCTCCATTTTCCTCTTCTTTTCTGAGAAAAAATCGTTTTTCTCCTTTTTTTTTAATATTACTACCCTTCATTGTTCTTATTATTATTCTGTACAGTGAAGAATTCAACTGCATTTTTAGCCAGCTTGACCCCAGAGTTTCAAGCCAACAACACAATTCTATCTCAAGAAATATTAGTGAGTAATACTAATGAATTTGCACCTTTTTCTTTCTGTTTTATTTATTTATTTTTGGGAAGAATTATCATGCATGTGTTTGTCCAAGAGAAAAGAACATGTTTGTTTTCTTGCTGTCTTTTTTTGGTTGCTTCAAACATGAAAATAAAACAAACCAATCAAAACATAAAATAAAGTCTCTCACAATAAATTTCAAAATTAATGTTCTTTCGAGGCAGAGTCGAGTCCAGGATCTAGAGTCAAGGAGTTCATTAATAAGCATGATCATATTATATATCTATCCAAAGTCCGAGTTGAAAGCACATGGTTCAATTGAACCCAATGCGCGAATATCATCCTATAACAAAAATTACTTCCAATTACGCTTGTGTTAGGGTAGGCTGCCTGCATCATATCCCTTTAGGATGCGGGCCTTCCCTAGATCCTACGTGAACGCGGGATGCTTCGTGCACCGAACTGCCTTTTTTTAATTATCATAAAACTACATTCGAAAACTGTCCAAACTTTTTTTTTTTGCATGAATGAAGTAGGAGTGAAATTGACGGTATCTTTTGAATTGTGCTCGTAGAGAAGAACAAACAAAAGTTACCATTTGCTATAGGAGCAGAGGAAGGCTGTGATGTGTTCAGTGGGAAATGGGTTTGGGACGAGAATCGGCCTTTGTACGAAGAATCAGAGTGTCCGTACATACAACCACAGTTGACTTGCCAAGAACATGGCCGGCCAGATAAAAACTATCAACATTGGAGATGGCAACCTCACGATTGCTCACTTCCGAGGTACCATTCTTTTACACTGTCAGTATATAGAAGTTAAACTTTTATGTACGACTGATTATATTATGAGTCTATTTAGTCTGCATTCTAGAGCTTTTCTAACATTATGAGTCTATTTACTGATCATTAGTCGACATATCATTTGATGTTAGTTATGTACAAGTGAAAAAAGGGCTACTTGTCAAAAAGAAATTATGGCAATAAGTAGAGGCGAATATTTAGGATTTCTAGAATATGAGTGCACCTCTTAAAAGGTAAGAAAATAGAAGTACTAAGTGGGTTATCGATCCATTTTTCTTTTGGAAAAATAACTCAGCATTCAACCAAGTGTACCAAGTGTACCGTTCAACCTTTTTGAAGCATGGGAGCCAACAGATAATATTAGATCAATTTTACGAAATATTTACATAAAATACCTAGTTTGGCAGAAAGACCATGGATTCACGTGTACCGTAAAAACGGCCTAAATCCGCCCCTGGGAATAAGATGTCAACTTCAATAACAAATACAAACTCACACCATCCTTTCCAAACAGCATTTGTTCCATAAACACATGACTCATGACACCTTTTGCTAATGTAAAATGGCAGTTTCAATGCGACGTTAATGCTAGAAACTCTTCGGGGGAAGAAGATGTTGTTCGTGGGCGATTCCTTGAACAGAGGACAGTTTGTTTCCATGGTTTGTCTTGTCCATAGACTCATTCCCGACGATGCTAAATCCATGAAAACTGTTGGTAATTTCGACATTTTCACCATTAAGGTGATCATTTTCTCTAGCAATTTTGAGCTTATACATTACAATTCTGTTAATTTGTACATTAATTTAATACACAAATATAAGTTGGTTTGTATTTTAATATCCAGGGTTATAATGCAACTATAGAGTTCTACTGGGCACCATTTCTACTGGAATCAAATTCTGATGATGCAGTCAAACATAGAATCGAGCAAAGAGTTGTTCGAAAAGGATCAATAAATGCACATGGAAAATATTGGAAAGGGGCTGATATAATTGTGTTCAATACTTATCTTTGGTGGATGAGGGGCCTTCATTTTAATATTTTGTAATTTCCTTTGCTCTTTCTTGTTTTTCATTTATAAGTTTTAACTTTTATATACTAACAATGCGTAAGAATTTTTACACTGTGATCAGGTCACCTAAAAGATAACTTCAAGTTACTGTCAATGACATACTACGTACTAACAAATATGAAATGAAAATTGATACAGGCAAGGGTCATTCGACGATGAAGTGAAAGATATAGTGGAAGTTTCCACAGAGGAGGCATATCGAATGGCAATGAAGAGTATGTTAAAATGGATTAAAAAGAATATGGATCCAACGAAAACCAGAATCTTTTTCACTAGCATGTCACCTTCTCATGAAAAGTGAGTAAACAATTAACCTTTCCAAATTCTATATTTTTTAATGTGTTTAATCAACATTTGATAATTTAGGTTTCTGTTCTTTGTTTGGCAGGAGCATAGAATGGGGAGGAGAACAAAATAAGAACTGTTACAACGAGACTAAAATGATAGAAGATCCAAACTACTGGGGTACAGATAGTAGAAAAAGCATAATGCAAGTGATTGGAAAAGAATTTAGTAAATCAAAAGTGCCCATCTCATTTCTCAACATTACACAACTCTCAAGTTATAGAAAAGACGCGCACACAACAATTTACAAGAAGCAATGGAGTCCATTAACACCAGAACAACTAGCAAATCCGTTTAGCTACGCTGATTGTGTTCATTGGTGCTTGCCTGGACTTCAAGATACTTGGAACGAACTTTTATTTGCGAAGCTTTTCTATCCTTGAGATTGATTTTATTGAAAATTGAAGGACGTCGTATTATATAATGTTCTCAAGATGGATTTGTGGGGTATTAGGATAGAAATTGTTAGTTTAGTATACACCACTTATACACTGGAACTTGGACAAGAAACTGTACACAATTTATTTTTCTCTTTATCTAATTGATGTTTTTTTCCAGGGAGATGTAGAATTCAACATGTATGGTAAATCCCAGGCTTTAAGATATAAAAAATGCTACAGACGGCATGTCACATGGGTTCCTACAAAAATAATTGTACCAAAAATTTGAAGCATAACATGTTCTATTCATATTTTTAGGTTTCAAGCTTCTATAATTGGAGCAAAATTAAGGTGAAAATTACTTTCTATGTTAGGGAGGACATGAGTAGAGAAGCATTCTATGAGTTGAAATTCCAACAATTTTATAGTGCCTCGCGAATTCTCTTTGGGTTGAATTATTACAACATTTTAACCAACAACATTATAAGCTAATTTCTTCAAGCAGATAGAGCAAGGGCCGCTACAATTGCTTTAGCGTTAGGTCTCTCGAGCCTTTATGGATGACTTACATGGTGAAAAATAAGTTCAGAATTCAACTATTAAGACTGTTGGGATATATATTATTAACCATGGATTTTGGTTTGGATATAGTATTTATTATGGAACAATTGTTTATTCAATTTGAATAAAGTTTTAAATAGATCATATATTCGTTTGTGTCCTTTACTTATATAGTAGATGATTTAGTGTATAGAGTTTAGCTTATACACGGAAGACTAAATCATCGGTTCTTATAAGTATAAAGATCATGTTCACAATCTAAGGATGGAATTGGACAAACCATCAGGAATGATTGTAGCACAAGATTAAATATAATTTATCTTGATTATGGGAATGGTTTAATTCTGATTTCTTGTGCTAGTACATTTTGTATGTATTGAACGGACCAAGTAGAGATAAGTATTTTATACTGACTTAATAAAGTAAATTCTCTAGCCATTAAATGTACTTATACTCTTAGTCTTGATATAATTATTATTATTTGTGTATATTATTATTGTTTTGATATATTAAAAGGCGAGATTCTTTCGTGAATATGCCTGGTAAATTGTATAATAATGATATACATTGGCAAAGTAATAGTTAGTTGATGGAATCCATGTCTCGGTCTAGAGATCGATGATACACCTTTATGAAAGCTTATAAGTTTTCATGTGTAAACCCTGCAGGTGGATTTTGTATCCGTCACATGAAATAAATTAAGCGAAAGTCTAAAGGAAATAATCAATAAATTAAATTATCAGTAATTTAATTTATTTGATTAGTATCTGAATCTTAACATGAGGAGTTAAATAAGGTTTAATGGAAGAATTTCGAAATTGACTGAGGAGTGGAGTTACGAATTTTTAGTGGAATAATTCATAATTTATTATGGTAGTATTAATTTGAATATTTGAATAATAATATACACAACTAATAACAATTATATCAAGATTAAGAGTATAAGTACATTTAATGGCTAGAGAATTTACTTTATTAAGTCAGTATAAAATACTTATCTCTACTTGGTCCGTTCAATACATACAAAATGTACTAGCACAAGAAGTTGGAATTAAACCACTCCCATAATCAAGATAAATTATATTTAATTGTGCTACAATCATTCCTGATGGTTTGTCCAATTCCATCCTTAGATTGTGAACATGATCTTTATACTTATAAGAACCGATGATTTAATCTTCCGTGTATAAGCTAAACTCTATACACTAAATCATCTACTATATAAGTAAAGGACACAAACGAATATATGATCTATTTAAAACTTTATTAAAATTGAATAAATAATTGTTCCATAATAAATACTATATTCAAACCAAAATTCATGGTTAATAATATATATCCCAATAATCTCCCATTTAAATTTTTAACCATGACAATTATTAGAATATACTATATCTAAATGCATGGTTAATAGTATATACCCTGACAAAGACGCCATTGGAATTAAAGCTCAAGGCAACAAAGTTGTGAGCCTAAAAAGCCTAGAAGTAATCTAAGGAAGCCAGGCTATAACAGATAATACTTGGGAAAAATCAGAAATAACTAGATTTATAATTAGTAATTGAATATTAGTTACAGTTTTAAAAGTAATCGAAATTTAGCCACTTTTTCATGTAAAAACAAAATCTAAATAAAAACACCCTGAAAATTTCCAGCATAGTATGTTGGAGTTCGAATTTTTTACGTATGAGATTCCAGCATAATGTGCTGGAATTTCATATTGTGCCGGAATTCCAATATAATATGCTGAAAGTTTATACATAGGAGCTCCACAATCCAGCATATTATGCTGGAACTTTTCATGTGCTGGAGTTCCAACATAATATGCTGGAAGTTTATCTGCATGAGCTCCATAATCCAATATATTATACTGTAACTTTCTGTGTTTCAGCAAAATAATGGCTATTTTTTTAATGAATTTACAAATGCTGGCTATTTTTTGATTACCAGTTCGAAAACTGGCTAGCCTGTGCTATTTTCACGTTGGATTTGACAGTAACAATAATACAAGTGTTAACACCAAATTTAACGTTGTTTGGTTTCGAAGGAACACACATAATCAAACTGTTAAATTAGACCTATTGATTTGACCACAACCATAATGACTATTTTGGAGAAATGACAAACCTAATGTAATCATAATAGTCTCTTTCTTGATTAGTAACCTTTCTATTATCAGTTATTTCCTTCAAACCTAATGTAACAATAATGATAAGAATTCAATAACGAGAATAACAAAAAATATCCAAATTAATTGACTATGCAATTATCTGGAAATAAAATAACCTATAAATTTCTTGTATTTATTCTACCCTCACTGAACACTGGGTAAATGACTTTCACTACCTAACTAAACACAATAATAACACAGAAAAAAAAAAATGAAGCCACCTTTTTCCTCTTCTCTTCTGTTAATATTACTACCTTTTGTAGTTCTTGTCATTTTAATGTACAGTGAAGAATTCAGCTGCATTTTGTGCCAGCTTGGTCCCCCAGTTTCCAGCCAACAACACATTAGTGAGTAATTCCCATGAACTTTTACTTTTTCTTTCTCTTTTATTTATCTATCTATTTATTTAATTTTCGAAATAATATATCATGCATGTTTGTTAAAAAAAAAACAGTTTTGTTTGTATATCCAGGTATGATAACCAATCTTAGTATATGCATATGTAACATAATATATGCATATGTAACATAGTTTAAGTTAGGGAAAATGCATAATTACCCCCCTATCCTATACCCAAAGTTCCAACTACACACTTTTTCTTCACGGGAATCCTAGTACCCCCTAAACTATTTTTTACCTTAATATCTTGGACCTTTTGTGCTGAGCTGGACTGGAACCCCAGTTAAAATACATGCGGTGTAGACACGCGCATCATAAACCGATGGGCCCCCCATTCCATTTCCCATTTTATCTGGTTTTTATCTCTTCATTAAAACATAACACAAGACAAGAGACTATCTGAGATCCAAAAATTTCCCCCATTCTTCACTGCACTCTTCGATCCTTTAACCAAATCATCAAGACATAAAAAAATTTCTTTGTTCTCTTGCAATTGGATACTAACAGATCTAAAACAAGTATAAAGCCCCATTTTTATGGTTTGATTCAAGGAAGGGGGGGTCAGATTCGAAGGTTAAACAAAAATAATGTTCTAGAGTTTTTCGTGTATCGATTGAAGGTCAGATTGGAAGGTTAAGCTTTTTATTCGTCACTATCCAAGAGCAAAGGTTAGTTCTTTACTGCATCTAATTACTTTTGTGTTAGTTTAGAGTTTTAAATTTTTTTAGCCATTGCAATTTTGTGATTGGCAGATTAAATTTGAGGTTTCTTGTCTGAATGTTAACCTCAGAGATTCGATTGTGCATGGGTTCGGTGAAAACTTTTGGTTTTTAGCAAATAAGTACTTTTCTAATACTAGTATCTACGATTTGTCGAATTCTGCTGAATTTGTTTTATCGATTTTTTTTTTGCTTTGTTTGCATATAGGTATGAGTGGGTTTGCTTTAATAACTTTAAGACTATATCATGGTTGTTTAACCAAAAAGTAGACCGGTCAAAGCTTTATTTTAGAAGAACTCGGGTTACTGATAATCAAAAAATAAAATGAATAAAAGAAATTGATTTTGCAAATAATAAGATGAACAGAAGAAAGCAAAGTGAATCAGTATATTCCGATGATATTTCGTGTCCCTACAAATGATCAGTCTTCTCCTTTTTATAGCTATTTCTAAGATATACGTTTTGCCTCTGTCATAATAAGGCTATTATAGACAATTAAAGGCATTTAATGTTACGTTACAATGACAATCATTATAATTCAATACAGATTTTCTAACGTTTTCAGCATTTAATGCTTATTAAATACTGTATCCGTTCTCTCTTATGCTGTCAGATTCATTCTCCTTAAATCTTGGACTTAAATAGGTACGAACACCGAGTCTTTTGATTATCTGCCCGTGTCTCTGCTCGTACCTCTGCTCGTATCTGTTGCAACTCGTGCCTCTTTGATAATCATCATTCTTTTCCCAGCCTTCGTGTCATGACATGTCATCTTTCAATTACTTCAATATATATAAACTCAATTTTTCCCAATACAATGGTGGGGTCTTAGAGTTTGGAAATGGGGACCAAAATATGTTGGTGGGGTAATGAGTGAATATTTGGATGTTGATGTAGATACCCTATCCTATTTTGAGTTGAAGGATTATATTAAAGAATTAGGGTACAACTCAAGTTGTAAATTTAGTATTCGGCCACCTAACTGTGGCATTTTAGCAATTGGTAAGTCTTTACAACATGTGGATGTTTTGGAAGTATATATATATATATATATATATATATGTGCACATGCCTGAGGAGGAATCTTGTTCAACTTTTAATAAAGGGGCTGCTTTTAATGGTTCTGCTGCTCCTCCAAACACTGCTGCTCCTTCAAACACTGTTGTTGCTCCTTCAATCAATGCTGCTGCTACTCCAAACACTACTGCTCCAAATACAGCTGCTCTTGCAGATCCAATTGCTGATCCAACATACACAACAGCTGCTATTTCAGATCCAGAATCTTCTCCAACTGAAGATTACTCAAGTGAAGATGGATCTGATGAATCAACTGAAGATAGTGCTGATTCTGATGAAAGTGACTTCTTTGGGGGGGGGGGGGATGATTATGGCAGTGATGTACATGAGGAGAACATAGAGATTAGGAAGGAAAGTAGGTCATTTCAAAGGATAAAAAGAAATGAGAAAGCTGTTGTTGATACTAAAGATGTACCATGTGGTGATGCTGGGCCAGATATTGGTTTTGATGAGATTGAAACATGTAAAAAAAGTGTAGAAGGCAGGCTAGGTGGTGATGAGCCATATTATCCAAGTTCTTATGCTTGTAGCTTTGAAACTGATGAAGATGAATGTTGGAATGAAGATGGGGAAGACAAGAAGGTAAAGCTAACAAAAAGGAGATCCAGAAAAAAGAGTCAAACGAAGGAATTTACAAAAAAAAAAAAATCACTTACCTCTTCAAACCAAAGAAAATTGGAAGTCAAAACCCACCTTCAAAGGTCTTGAAAATGGCTGGTATAATGGGGAAGAAGAACGTTTTATGTTTAGAATAAGGGGTCTTCCAAATCAACTTTGAGAACGACACATGTCCATTTTTTATAGGCTAAAGCCTTTTTATTTAATTTACTACGCGCTTGGGGAAGGTGCGTTCACGTTCCAGTCCAGCTCAGCACAAAAGGTCCAAGATATTAAGGTAAAAAATAGTTTAGGGGGTACTAGGATTCCCGTGAAGAAAAAGTGTGTAGTTGGAACTTTAGGTATAGGATAGGGGGGTAATTATGCATTTTCCCTTTAAGTTAAGGTTCAAATGAACTCACACTATCCCCCCTTGCTTGCATACTGATAAAAGAATAAATTCAAAAACCAATTCTCTTAAACTAAAATCCAAACATTAACCAAAAGTAAAAAAAAAAAAAAGGTAAACTTTTTTGACATGTATAATTTGAATTGTGTTGGTAGAGAAGAACAAGGAGAAGTTATCATTTGCCATAGGAGATACAGAGGAAGGATGCGATGTGTTCAGTGGGAAATGGGTTTGGGACGAGAATCGGCCTTTGTATGAAGAATCAGAGTGTCCGTACATAACGCCACAGTCGACTTGCCAAGAACATGGCAGGCCAGATAAAGACTATCAGCATTGGAGATGGCAACCTCATAGTTGCTCTCTCCCGAGGTAAAATTCTTTTACATTGTCGATATATATGTACTCCATATAGAAGTTGAACTTTTATGTATGACGGATTATGTTATGAATCTATTGGTCATGTATAAGTGAAACTTGAACATGAAAGTCTCGATTATTTTTAATTTTGGGTATTATTATGTTATTTGATTAAACACTTTTAACCGATCTTCTGTAACCAAAACATCTTGAAGGGTTTCTTACGTTAAAAGTTGGTATTTTATATCTCTTTATTTTCGGTTTTGCCTCTTTCTCGATATAACAATTCGTGCTGTATAAATGGCAGTTTCAATGCGACATCAATGCTAGAAACACTTCGGGGGAAGAGGATGTTGTTCGTAGGCGATTCGTTGAACAGAGGACAATATATTTCCATGATTTGTCTTGTTCATAGACTGATTCCTGAGAATGCTAAATCCATGGAAAATGATGGTAATTTCGCCATTTTCACCATTAAGGTGATCATCAGTAGCAAATTTTGAACTTGCACATTTAAATTTTATGAGTACATTTGATTAATAATATATATATATAATTTAGCTTATGTTTGATTTCAAGGATTATAATGCAACGATTGAGTTCTACTGGGCACCATTTCTTCTGGAATCAAATTCTGATGTTGCAATCACACATAGGATCGTTGAAAGAGTTGTTCGAAATGGTTCAATAAACACACATGGGAAACATTGGAAAGGGTCTGACATAATTGTGTTCAATACTTACCTTTGGTGGCTGAGCAATTTCAGTGTCTTGTAATTTCTTTATGTCTAAGCACTTTCTTGTTCTTTATTTACGAGTTTTATATTAAGTATTTAAATTCTGGATCCGTTACTATTTGCAGGCAAGGGTCTTTTGATGATAAAGTGAAAGATATAGTGGAGGTGTCCACAGAGGATGCATATCGCATGGTAATGAAGAGTATGTTGAGTTGGATTAAAGAGAATATGGATCCAAAGAAAACCAGAGTCTTTTTCACTAGCATGTCACCTTATCATGAAAGGTTGAGTAAAACAATAATCTCCCCCCCCCTCCCCCCTCCCTACTCCTACCCTACCCCCCCCCCCCCAAAAAAAAAAAAATTTCTCATCTCCTTACCTTTTTGTATGCTATTTTTGGTTTAAAGAAAAGGAAAAAGAGTAAACAAAGAAAAGGAAAACGTAATACACTCTAAGTTACTTGGATAATAGTTTGTTGAAAATAAAACAAAAATTAGGAAAAATGCATAAGTTCCCCTATGACCTATAGCCGGATTCCCAACTACATACTCTACCTTGCGGAAATTTTATTACCACTTGAACTATTTTAATGTCAAATAAATTCACCCTTAAGTACCACAACCAAATTTTCGTTGGGCGGTGAACCATACTTTTGACACATCAGATTTCATTATTAAAAAAAAAAAAGAAGAAGAAAACAAAACCCTTTTCTTTTCTTTTCCTTTATCTTTTCTCTTCTTCATTACTCCAATCACTACCAACAAACCGAAATAACAATGATTCTCTCATATTTTTCTTTTTCTGCTGCTACACTTCTTTGAATGGCTATTAATATGGTAGAAGATTATCGGATGGTGGCTATATGTGATTGTGAGTGGCATAAAGATGTTGGATGTTATAATTAAGAGGTGAGTGATGATATATAATATGAGTATAAGTGTGTCTGCTAGATTAGAAGAAGACTTTTTTCAGTTAAAATTTCAACGCCTCCATTTTTTCCGGCGTAGGAAGATTTTCCGATGATGAATTTTTCCCCCAAATCTGAGTGTATTTTGCTTTGCTTATGAATAGATCTTTTTGAGAGTTTAATTTGTGTGTGAAAAGTATAGAAAGAGGAAGAAGAAAAACAGAATAAATGGAAGAAGAATGTTTAGATAAAGTCGCCGGCGAGTAAATATCCACCAGAATTAGAGAAGAAACGAAAAAAAGAAGTAGAAGAAAAAGACAAATAAAAAGGAAAAGAAAAAAAAAGTAAGAAATTATATATCTCACTAAGAATGTAAAAAAGCAAAAAAGAAAAATCTAGAAATCGTTTTTTCTTGCTTCTCACTCTCCTTGAGAGAGTGAAACACACATGCGCTACCATGTAAGCTTTAAGGGTGCAAATAATTCTATTTTAAAATAGTTTAGGGAGGTAATAAAATCCCTGCAAAGGTAGAGTGTGTAGTTGGAAATTCAGCTATAGGCGAGGGGGTACTTATGCATTTTTCCCAAAAAGTATTTAAAGTTTGAAGTTGGAAAAGAGTATTTGGAATTACCAGTTAGGTCATGGTCTACATATATAATTTTGGGTTATTATATCACGAGGAGTTAACCTATTTTTCTTATTTTAAAAATAATTACTGATCCAAAAGTTTATGTGACTCGGTTTGGAAGAAATTAAAAATAAAGATCCATAGTTTGTAATATATTAAAAAAAGGGGGACATTTGGTGCACAAAGTATCCTGCATTCATGTAGGGTCCGAGGAAATGTGGTACCCCAAGGGGTGTGATGTAGACAATCTATCCTAATACAAGTATTAGTGACTGCTTTCACGGCTCAAACCCATAACTTATAGATCACAAGACAACATTAACGTCGCTCCAAGGCTCTTATTCAATATGTTCAAAACAATATTTGATAATTTAGAGTTTTGCATTTTCCCTTGAGAAAATAAGAGTATCTACTCTTTGTTTGGCAGGAGCATAGAATGGGGAGGTGAACCAAATAAGAATTGTTTCAATGAGACTAAAATGATAGAGGATCCAAATTATTGGGCAACAGATAGTAGAAAAAGCATAATGCAAGTGATTGGTGAAGAATTTGGTAAATCAAAAGTTCCCATCTCATTTCTCAACATCACTCAGCTCTCAAGTTACAGAAAAGACGCACACTCGTCAATTTACAAGAAACATTGGAATCCATTAACACCAAAGCAACTAGCAAACCCTTCCAGCTATGCTGATTGTGTTCATTGGTGCTTGCCTGGGCTTCCAGATACTTGGAATGAGCTTTTATTTGCCAAGCTTTTCTACCCTTGAGATTAATTTTACTGAAAATTGAAGGATGTTGTATTATATAACGTTCTCAAGATGGATGCTTGATTTGGGACAATATAGTTGTACTAAAAAATAATATCCAGCAAAATATATATTTCTATACATATTTTTTATATATTTGGCTAGGGAATGTAATATTTTTGGCCGACCGACCAAATATGTAACTTGCCCATAGATTTATGGGGTACTGAGAGAGAAATGGGGTGCGCAATTATCTAATTTAAGGGCTCATATGTACTGTTACGCGGCGCCTTCCTGAGATTTCTTAGAAGGGCAACATAAGGCTAAGCAACCGATATGCGTGTATTTACTATCCGCCAACAGGGATCCTGTCACGCCTCGAACCTAGGCCTGGACGTAACACGGCACTCGGTGTCTGACTACATGTGACCGAGCGAACCAACTGGCTGACTGAATCAACATGTGATATCATTACATACTAAATGTGGAAGATAAACTAACACATACTAATATGTTGAAAGTCGGAATGATAAAAAAATAAAAGTGTGGAAACACTAATACAAGTCTGAAACATGTTTGTAGCCAACATTGCTTAACACAAAAAGCTTGTGACTCTGTCTAACTGTTACTCTAGTCTATGAAGCCTCTAATGAAGTACTGAAAACACTGACTGTCTGAAAATACAAAAGACTGTAAGGTAATGATAATGCCCCGAAAGAACTGGGGATCACCAAATAGCTGGTACGAGAATCCTAGCGCTCTGAATCATCAACCTTTAAATCATTACTTGGATCATGAGATGCAGGCCCCGGGCAAAAGGGACGTTAGTACGTTTGAATTGCACTGGTATGTAAAGCAACTGAAAGAAAGAATTATAAATGCTGAAACTGAAACTAAGCTGATAACTGAGAATTGATAATTGATAACTGAAATGATAACTATTGAAACTAAAACTGAAATGATAACTAATAAATAATAACTGATAACTGAAATGATATCTGATAATTGAAATGATAACTAATAATTGAACTGAACAAAGAAAGTAAGGATATGAATACTCCCTCTTTTGAATGATGAACAACCTGTTTATCTAAATAAGCTACAGCCTCGGGCCCAATATATATGTGTACAAGCTACGGCCTCAGGACCAAAAATGCATAAAGCATAAACTACGGCCTCATGCCCAAACATGCATAACGCATAAACTACGACCTTAGGCCCAAGTATGCATAAATCATAAAAACTACGGCCTCAGGCCCAAATACAGGTGTTCAACATTTAGGAACTGAGAATCATACTGAAATACATGATGCTGAAATTCTGAACCACACCGAGTTACATGATACTTGAATGCTGAATAGAGCTAGACTGAGACATGTATTCATTAACTGATTATGAAAATAGAAACTTCAATTGCTTATGACATACTGAGTAGTCTAAGCTGAGACTCATGGGCATCAATCCCAAGTCTATATTGATTATGCATTGGTTCCACAACGTTTAGAATGAAAGTCATGAAAGAGTTATGAAGCTAGAGAATAGAAGTTCTACGACTATTTATGGAACTAAGGCATAATCACTTTCTGACGAAACTAGTAATAGTCATAATGAATGGGACGTAGGGAGAATCATAGACATTCCCAAACGTATAGAGAGTTAGCCTCACATACCTCAATTTTGCCCCTTAGTGATACTACAATGATCCACAATACTAAGAACCTTCAATCTACAATAGCAACATCCAATGGAATCCAATAGTAGTAACAAATTCCACAACTTAAGTCATTTAGGCATATTATCAAACAACTTGTAGGCATAAATCTCTACATCTCATCACCATATAATTAGTTCATCTAACTACCACCATTCATCAACAATTTATCCCACCATCATGATTAACCAATTTATAACTTCCAACATCACATATATGACCATCCATGCACACCCAACCAATAAAGTTCCATTAAATAATCATCTTTCAATCTCTATAATAGTTGTGTAATTAAATTGGGAACTTATGTTTTCCAATCATCATACCAAGAGTTCCAATACTTATTCATACTCATATTTCCTTAATAATTCCATACATGTAAGTGTAAGGGTGTAGGATTACCTTTTTGGAAGAAATCTTGCAAAATCCTCCTTTGAGTTCTTGAAGAAATCCCTTGAAGATCTAAGTATTTTATGTGTAGATTTCATCAATACTACTGTATAAATGATGGAGTTCACACCAAGACAATAGGGATTTCTTACCTTGAAGATGGGAGGGGTTGGAGGTCTTGAGAGAGTGGAGGAAAACCCTAAAATTCGTCCAAATGAAGTGGGGAAAATAACCCCCAAAGGTTTTATATCAGAATAGGGTCGGGTTAAAGAAAACCAAGATTTGCACAGTTGCGGCGCATGGAGCACCGCGTGGGGCAGCGCGGTAATGAAAAATGTGTCTAGAAACGAAATTTGGAAGTGTTCTGTAAATCTACAGAGCCGCGCCGCATGGGGCGGCGCGGTGGTATAAAATTCTGCCAGCGTTTGGTAATTTGGTCATAACTTCTGGTAACGGTTTGAAGTGTTAGAAACTAGACTGCAAGATCTTTCATTTGATAGATTGTGAATCACATAACACCTTATATAAATGTAGATATGCTCGTCCAAAGTGTGGTCTTATGCGTACTCGTTTGGAATTTTAGTCTATCATGTAATTTTCCAACTTGGCTTAGACTTAGGTCTCTCCTTGGACCCCAAATCACTTATGATATGCCTCGTACACTTATTATCATAACCAATTGATAACCATCACATTAATACTCATTTAATGCATCCACAATTGATTTAAATTTATAGGGTATTACAGATCCCCTCCGTATGCTAGACGAGATTGGTAGTGCCGTACGAAAAAAAAAATGTCAAGAGCAATTGAGAGAATAGAAAAGAGAATTAAGAATAAAAGAAAGCTCGATTGAATTAATAAAAGCTATTGCAAAAAAGCAACAAGTTGTCGAGGGGGAGAAACACCAGTACAGAGAATTGTTTGATTGTTAGAAAGTTTGATTGCTTGATTCCCCATAATAATGCTTAAACAAAATAAACCAAAGTTACAGGACTTGACATAACTAAGCTGGAGAGACATAATGAAAATACATGAACTATATTTATAATAGAAATGACTTAGATTCCTACAAAGAAGAAGCAGATCCGTTGGCAGCAACCTTGTCTTTAGCGTCATAGTTTGCGTGCGCGGCGCTGTTAGCATTTGCCTGTGGCTGGGCACTGGCGAGGGCTATCGGTGGAGCAACATAGGCACAGGCACGCTTGTCACTTGGCGCGGCCAAGACCACGAGGCCGTTCATGGCACTAGGCATTGGGAGGCTTGCCAGGATGCCATGGGGCGCGTCCAAGGGGTCATGGGGAATGGCTAGAAAGTCGCCCATGACATTCTCTTCCACCTGATTTGGCGACGTCCTCGATACCTTACTTGCAAGATGACCTTCGATTAGGCTCATATAGGCTTTGTGATTTTTTCCCCTCTCCCAAGTATTCTCCTCTATGTCACACCCCTGCCATTTCACTAGGAACTCTTTGTGATCATTCCTTGAAGCATGAATCACTCGAACATCGAGATTAGCTTCTACCCCGCCTTTTCCCAGTTGAATTAGGGCCTCGAATACTGGGTATTGTGAGTTGTCTCCGTGAAGGATCCTCTGTGTCTTCCCGAAAAGGTTTCAGAAGGCTGACATTTAAGACTGGAGAATCTTCCACTAGCTTGGGGTATCCACCCGGTATGCAACTTTCCCAATGCGCTTCTCTATGGACAAGGGTTCAATGTACTTTTGAAATAGGCGAGGGTCATTGACCCTTGCAAACAAGTATCTCTTTGGGATTTTCACTATCACCTTGTTCCTACTTGATATTCCACAACGCGATGATTTTGATCAGCATGTTTTTTCATCCGCTTTTGGGCTTTGACAAGATAGCTCCGCACTAACTATGAAATTCGCTTTCATTCCTTCGAGAAGCTAGTTTCTCGAGAAAACTTTGACATGTTTGGGGCATTCACAGTGTGTGGGAGTAGCAGTTTCTGTCCGATAACAATTTCAAAAGCGCTTTTGTTTGTACTAGAGCTCTTTTGTAAATTGAAACCCAGTTGCGCAGCATCTAGAAGCTTCACCTAATTCTTCTGCGATCCGGTAACAAAATGGCGGAGATATTCCTCCAGCATGACATTGAACTGTTCCGTCTGGCCATCAGATTGCGGATGAAAACTTGAACTTTCGCTCAACTTGGACTCGAGGCACTTGAAGAGCTGAGTCCAAAAGTAGCTAGTGAAGTGAGAGTCGCGATCAGTAATGATGTCTTTTGGCGGGCCCCAATATTTGACAACATGAGAGAAGAAGAGTTGAGCTGTATCTTCTGCTGATATATATTTGGGGACTGCTATAAATATAGCATATTTGGAAAACTGATCCACCACAACCACGATAGTCGTAAGATCTCCGACTTTGGGCAATTCGGTGATTAAATCCAGTGACACGCTTTCCCAAGGTCTCTTTGGAACAGGCAGTGGATCCAAGAGTCCCGCTTGTGTCAATCTGTCCGCATTGTCTTTCTGGCATACTAGGCAAGTCTTCACATACTGAGCAACTTTATCTGCCATTTGAGGCCAATAATAAGCATAGCGTAACAACGCCATGGTGCGTTCTTCACCTGGATGGGACCCCACAAAGTATCATGGAATTCCATCAGAAGAGTCCTTCATAGATATCCTCCTTTAAGAATATAAAGTCAGTTCCCTTTCACCTTAAGGAACCTATCTTCCATGTAGAGCTGGCGAGTCTTGTCCTGTCCTACCAAATTGACCAAATATTGTGCAACGGGATCTTTAGTGAGTAGATCCTGTATCTGATCTTTTATAGTGGTGGCCACTTCTCTCCCCCTTAGGGCGGCGAGTAGGCACACCGATGCTAGATCAGCTCTCCAACTAAGCACATCAACAACTTGGTTGGTCTGTCCACTTCGGTACTCCAGGTTGAACTGAAATTTCGCTAGGAGTTCCTGCCACATGGCCTGTCGGCCATTCAGCTATAGTTGGGTCATGAAATGGCTAACAACTATGTTGTTTGTCTAGACCATGAATAGGGTTCCCAGTAGATAGTTCCTCCAAAGGCGTAAATAATGGACGACAACCAATAGTTCTTTTTCGTGGGCGGCATAGCACCGTTCTGTATTCTTCCATTTTCGGCTCTCGTACACCACTGGATGCCCCTCTTGTACCAATACTCCACCTAGAGAATAGTCAGAGGAATATGCTTGTACTTCAAATAGTTGGCCAAATCAGGGAGGGCCAAGACGGGGCTACTAGACATAGCCACTTTCAATGCGTTGAAGGCCTCCACTCTCCTGGGACCTCAATCCCACGGCATGACCTTCTTTAGGAGTTCTATTAGCAATATTGCAATGAGAGAGTAATTTTTCACAAACCGTCGATAAAAGTTGCATAGGCCAAGGAACGCCCTCAAGGCGTGGATATCCTTAGGCGGCGGCCAATATATGATAGCCTAAATCTTCTGTTAGTGCATCTTGATCCGCCTTTCCTCGATTACATGTCCGAGGAGGTCAATCTATTTTTGGGCGAATGAGCACTTGGATAGCTTCACATATAACTCGTGCTCCCACAGTTGGGCTAGGACCTTCCGCATTTGCTCCAGGTGTTCCTTCAGTGTTTTGCTATATACCACAACGTCGTCCAAGTGGACCACTACGAATTCGTCAATGTACTCTCAGAAGACTTGGTCATCATGGTGCAAAATGTGGCTGCAGCATTAGTCAAGCCGAATGGCATGACCAGGAAGTCGTATGACCCATATCTTGTCACACAGGTCGTCTTGTGTTCATCTCCCTCCACAATCCGGATGTGCCAGTAACCTATCTTCAGGTCTATTTTGGTGAACACTGTAGCACCACCCAGTCTATCAAACAAGTCTGCCATTAGTGGGATACAGTACTTGTTCTTCACGGTGATTTTATTTAGGACCCGATAATCCATACAGAGTCGTAAGGTTCCATCCTGTTTCTTTTGGAATAGCACATGGGATCCATAATGGGACTTAGAGGGCACAATAATCCCCGTGTCTAGCATTTCTGTCAACTGTTTCCAAAGCTCGGCGAGTTTGGGTTGTGACATTCTGTAAGGCGCCCAGGCAGATGGCTTCGCACCCGGCACCAACTCAATCTCATGGTCCACAGTGCGCCTAGGCGGGAGTTGCTTTGGTATGTCCTATGGCATGCCTTCTTCAAACTCCCTAAGCAGCTCCTTCACAAGTGCAAGAATGGGATGCGAAGAGCGTTCAATATCTTCAATATCGAGGGTAGCCAAGAACGTAGGTTCATGTCTTTTGACTCCCTTCTTCAATTGTAACGCCGAGATGTTCTCCGCGACCATCTTTATGGTAATGCATGGGATAATGCAGGGCTTGGCCCGTTGGCGCTCATCATTAGCAACATATATGCATAAGGTACATGAATGGTGTTTGTTTGCCTCATAAATTCCAACCCAACCATCAGCTCGAAGTCATCTTTGATCACCACGTGCAAGTTGAACTTTCCTTCATAAGGACCCAGCTTCACTGGCACTCCTTTGGCTATTCCACCCACCGGCTGAGGCGGTGAGTTGGTAGCCTTGACAAGACCTCTGCCATTTCCAACAACTAGACCAAGGCGCTTAACTTGAGTTAAGGCTAAGTATTTCGGAGTAGCGCCCGTGTCTATCATCGTCCGAATGGGCTTGCCATTAACTTTCATCTCGACGAACATCAAGGTCTTCTCTTGGTTAAGAGGAGGCCCCTCATCCGCCTTATTTTTGCCTTTGTGGGTGGTTGGGAATGGGTCCTTCTTCTTACGGATACTGGCGCTAGTTTCCCCTAAGGCCTCATAAATAGAACAAACAAGTGAGTTGAAGGCACCTATTGGTTCTGTCTGGTTAGCATCATTTGTGTCGTTATCCGTCCCATCATCAAAAGTTTGATGGGCGTTCATCTGTGCCTGTGGGCATTCATTTTTAAAATGTGGCCCGCCGCAATGACGACATCCTGAAGGGGGCTTCCTCCCCCGTTCATTATTGTGAGACGTGGCACTATTGCTGTCTGAGGAAGGAGTCCTAGATTTGGTTGCACTCCGATCTCCTCCACTTCTGCTAGGGCCACCATTTCTAGGTTCGCCCCCCCCCCCCCCCGTTTGTATCCTCCATGGACAAGCGGTTGAGGCCTATCCTTCTGAGCTTCCACTTGATAGTCTCCAAGGCATTCCGCTACTTGGATCGCCTTGGGTAAAGTGTCTACCCTTTGTCTTTGCAAATCCATAGGGGCATAAGGTTTCAAACCTTCCGGGAATGTGAAGAGTTTGTCTTTGTCCCCCATATCCTGTATGTTCAGCATGAGCATGGAGAAATTCCCGTACGTAATCTCGCACTGACTTTTGGTCTGGCGGAGCTCCCGTAGCTTTCTCCGCGCATTGTTCTCAACATTTTTGGGGAAGAACTGTAGGCGTACAACTACCTTCAGTTCTGCCCATGTCTCGAGAGTATCTTCACCAGCCCTGTTGGCTTCGTATTTCACTCACCGCCAGAGTTTAGCATAACCCTGAAGACATATGGCAACAATTGCTATCTTTTTTGCTTTTTTTTTTAACTCCCCCATGGCATCGAAGTACTGGTCGATATCGAAGATGAAGTTCTCCACTTCCTTGGAATTCCGAGTTCTATTGTATGGTTTTGGCTCTGGAATCTTCAGCTTTTATGGCACAGGGGCGAGGCATACAGCACCCCCGATCTGGTTTTCACCTCCTCGAAGTAGGCCTTGTAGTGCAGCATTGACAACATTGAGCTGACATGTCAAGTTGTCTATGATTTGCTGCATGGTAGTCACCAGGTCTGCCTCTTGTTCCTTATAGGCTAAATCCTCGGTCAGCTCCTATTGGAGGCCCTCGAATTTACCAAAAATTTCGGCTGCCTCTATGGCTACCATTTATCGGTCTCCTTCAGAGTCGCGACTGATGTTTGCGATGTCACCTTCGGCCTGCTGCATCCTGCGGTTCAGGTCGTCCAACCTTTGCACTAGGATGGTTCTTAGATCAGGAACCATATTCGCGATGGGTCGTAATACGCCAACTATCTCTTCAAGGGCCGCAATGCGGTCCCCATGAGTCACCATGGTCAGAAATGGTGGTAATGGAAATGTGTTCCCTCGTCCGATGTCGAGCCTAGGCTGTGATACCAACTGTTACGCGATGCCTTCCTGAGACTCCTTGGAAATGCGACGTAAAGCTAAGCAACCGACGTCGGTGTAGTTACTATCCGCCAACTAGGGTCCCCTCCGTACGCTAGGCGAGATTGTCAGTGTCGTATGAAAAAACCAATGTCAAGAGCAATTGAGAGAACAAAAAAGAGAATTGAGAATGAAAGAGAGCTTGACGGCATTAATGAATGCTATTATAGAAAAGCAACACGGTGTCAAGAGGGAGAGACACCAGTACAGAGAATTATTTGCATGCTAGAAAGTTTGATTGCTTGATCCCCTCTAATAATACTTGAAAAAATAAACCAAAGTTACAGGACTTGACATAACTAAGCTAGAGAGATATAATGAAAATACATGAAGTAAAATTACTCTATATTTACAATAGAAATGGCTTAGTAGCCGTTTGGACATGAATTCCAATTTTTTTTTTTCAAATTTGAAATTTTACTAAAATTTGAATTGAAGATGAAGTTGTGTTTGGTTATAATTTTTGCAACATATTTGGATGTCTTTTTTTTCAAAACCATGAAACATGATTTATACCCCACAACTTGTAAAAAATATCAAAACCACCCCAATTTGATTATCCTACTTGAAATAAACAATCAAAATGCTATTGTTTAACTGTTATAAAATTCTGCTTTACTGCAATACACAGAAGATGCAAAATCAATATCACATTTTCTAATTCTAATAACACACAGAATAGGTGCAAAAGCAGGCATAGCCACATATTCTCATAAGTCATAACCATATAATCAAACTTCCAGTATGCAGAGTTCAAGTATCAACTAGGACTGATGTTCCACCATTAGTCGCCAAAGATATATCTGCCAAAGATGAAAAATTGATGGGGTCATTTTATAAATTTTAAAAATATAGGGTAAATGTGTAAAATTTAAAACTAGCAAATTCTTATTTTCAATTGAAAAACTGGTGAGAACCAGTTTTTCAAATTTGAAAATGGATTTTCAAGTGAAAAAGGAAAAATTGGTAAGAATGGGACAACCAAACATTATTTTCAAAAAAAAATTTGAAAAAAAGGAAAAGAATTGCATGTCCAAACGGGCTCTTAGATTCCTACAAAGCAAAAGCAGGTCTGTTGGCAGCAACCTTGTCTTTAGCATAAGAGTCTGCGCGCGCGGCGCTGTTGGCATCTGCCTGCTGTTGGGTGTGGCGAGGGCTATCGATGGAGCGACATAGGCATAGGCGCGCTTGTCACTTGGCGCTGTCAAGACCAGGGGCCGTCCATGGCGCTAGGCGTTGGGAGGTTTGCCAGGACGCTATGGGACGCGTTCAAGGGGTCATGGGGTATGACTGGAAAGCCGCCCATGACAGTACGCATATGTGTACTACGTACTATAGTATTGTTTTACATAAAAAAATGGCAGAATGGCCTAAATGGCACCTATACTTGTGCCACTTTGTCATGCCGGTCCTCCTACTTCACTTTTTTTCATCCAGACACTTTAACTTGTTCAAAATTTATATTTTAAACCCCTCTGGCCTTGTGTGTATCTCACTTGCTTGACGTGGATGACACATCATATTCCACATCATTTTTTATATTTTATCTACAAAAATACTTATTATATACTATTTCCTTAAAGAAAAAGAAAAAGAAAATCAATGCCTCCATCTCATCTATCTTCCCTAAAATTGAAGTATATAATTGTTGGGTTACTGATTTTAATATTAAAGACACAGATCATAAATAATTATGTGACAAAATACTAAAATCTCAAAAGATATTAAAAGTGTAATAGATTAAATTGGGCGATAAGAATTTAAAAAATGAACTCATCAAAATCATTATTTTGAATCCACCTTCATAAACCATACTTGTGTATGACAGGATACAGCCAAGGTACCAAGAGATATCGAGCGAGAACATAGCAGAAGCAACAAAAAATGGGATAGCGGTGAGAATCAATCAGTTGATTTTGCTCTATATATCAACAGGTGGAATGTATTGATTTTGCTCTTTGTTCATACCTTGACAGCAGTGATTTTAAAGCGCGCAGGGGGGGAAGGCGGGGGGATGAAAAGGAAGGGAGGTGTTGTTGGGGGGAGTGGGGAAGAAGAAGAAGCATACAAGGGGGAGGGGAACGAAAAGGGAGGGGGTGGGGGAACGAAAAGGGAGGGGTGGGGTGGGGTGGGGGCAGTGGGGAAGAAGAAGAAGTATACGGGGGAACAAAGGGGGAGGGGAGGGGAGTAGGGCTGTGCACGGATCGGATCGGATCGGATTTAGCATATTTCGGATTCGGATTTCGGATTGTGAAAAGGGCAATCCGAATCTGATCCGAATTAACATTGGATCGGATCGGATTTTGAAACTTTGGATCGGATATTTTTCGGATTGTCGGATCGGATTGTCGCATAATTATCCTATGTTGGATTTTATTCTATACTGTAATCTGTATACTCAAACTATTACTTTTAATGCTATGATCAAGAAACAATATATCAAATTATTGATTCATTTCCAACTTCTATTATCTACTTCATTTCCTTGAAACAAAACAATATATCAAGTTAACAGAATGGCTTCTTCTAGCAACTATTCAATCCTTTTCTTGATCATAGCATTATTTTCCTTATCAAGCATCAACACAAGCAATGCAGCTCGCAACCTACTGCAACTTCCAAACTTGCCAACAATACCGTCACTGCCTCAGTTGCCTAAAATTCCCAACTTGCCAATAGCAGTCACATTGCCACCATTGCCAACACTTCCAACAGGGTGGTTCTCTACTACAGTGTAGTTTACAAATATAATTTCAAACAGAAATTTTACACTTTAACTTGATAAAGAGCAAACTTCATTTCAAATGAGACCTAAACTTTAGGCCGGAATTCAATTCCAAAAGCTTCTAACATTTGAACTTCTATCAGAGGTTCTATTTGACCATATTTCTGTAAACTAAAGTCCACTTCTGAATATTCACTTAACAATGAAGAAAATACTTTCCCGGATAACTGAAACATCACCTGCTCTTGACTGGAAATCGTTTGTGAAGACTTGAGAGGACTTGGAGTTCACTGACTTGAGACTTCGAGAGGACTGAGATGAAGAGTGAAGACGGCGGAAGCTTGGTCGGCGTCGGACTGAGATGAAGACTTCGAGTTCGAGAGGACTGAGGAATAGATCTGTGAAGAGAGGCGGAAGAGACTAGAGACTCAACATCAATATAACCTAGGGTCAGTCTCTGATAAATGAATATAAGGTTACTTAACCCTAAAATTTTTGGATAGTATTTATATATAGGTCATATAACTTCGGATTTCGGATCGGATCGGATTAAAAACATGCCAATCCGAATCCAATCCGAAAATCCGAAATTTTATAAAACATAATCCGTATCTAATCCGAAAATCCGAAATCTGAAATCCGAAAATTCGAAATAGAGTGGATCGGATCGGATTTCGGATATCCGATCCAAATGCACAGCCTTAGGGGGGAGGGGGGAAGGAGGAAGTGGGGAAGAAGAAGAAGAAGCGTACATGATATTTCTTTTGCTTTTTTCTTTTCTTTTTTTACTTATTTAATTTTCATTCTTATTTTAATAATTTTTTCTTTTTATTCTAATTATTTTTGGTTCAAAATGTTCATATTCACGCTCATTATCCGCGTGAATTACACTCACTTTGTCCAGCTCAACCATTATTTTGCCACATGTGCTTGGTCAACGGTCAGATGGGTTTAAAATATAGATTTTGAACAAGTTAAAGTGTCTGGATGAAAAAAAGTGAAGTAGAAGGACCGGCATGACAAAGTGGCACAAGTATAGGTGCCATTTAGGCCATTCTGCCTAAAAAAAGTCGTAACATAACATTACGTCGGACTAGAAATAGTTATTCTTTTAAGCGTTACATGTATGAATATCTTCTCAAGTCTCCTCTAACCATTCATATTACTTGGCCACTAACTAGAAAACATATATTAATGAAACTTACTATAAATCCATATTTTTTTTCCAGAGAGTGATGTAGAATTCCACATGTATGGTAAATCCCAGACTTTAGGATATAATTAATGTTACAGATGGCATGCCACGTGGGTTCCTATAAAAATAACTGTACCAAAATTTTGAAGCATAACATGTTCTATATATTCATATTTTTGGGTTTCAAGTTTCTATAATTTGCTCAAAATTAAGGTGCAAAATTACTTTCTATGTTAGGGAGGACACGAGTAGAAAAGCATTCAATGAGTTGAAATTCCAATAACTTTAGCATAAAACTCTTGTAACATTAACATACTACACATGTATGAGAAGAGAAATTATTAATATCGTTTGAAAAGTAGATGATCTAGCTTAAAGACAATGAATCTGATTCAACTCTCCTTTATTAATGGGAAAATTTGAAAATAACAACAACAACAACAACCAATTCAGTGGCGGATGTAGCCCTTAGGCTACGGGTTCAATTGAACTCACAACTTTTGACACAGAGTATAAATATATATATATGTAAAAATCTACTAATCGCAATAAATATTAGATTACAAACCCGCAATTTTAACAGTATAATAAATTCAAGGCTAAGAATCTTAAAAATTGAACCCATTAAATTTAAAATCCGCCATGCAACCAACCCAGTATAATCTCACAAGTGTGGTCTGGGAAGGGTAGTGTGTACGCAGATCTTATCCCTACCTTGAGAAGGTAAATAGGTTGTTTCCAATAGACTCTCGGCTTAGAGAGAAGAAAATGAATCATCTTGATTATTCTTGAAAATAATAGAGTAGTATATTCATAATGCTCATCATTTAATAGGCCATTAGAGGAATGAACTCATTGACATATTTTTCAAACTTAATGTAATAATAGTAGTAAACATTTAATAACGAGAATAGATACAAATAATCCAAAATAATTAATCACGGAATTAGCTGGGAATAAATTTATTTCATACGTGACCTCTATATTTTCCTGTATTTATTAACCCACTGAATAATTCGAAGGCTTCATAGGAAATGGAGTCACCTCCAAATTCTTCTCCTTTTTACTCTTCTATTCTCAAAAAAGTTCATCTTTCTCCTTTTTTATTAATATTACTACCCTTCATTGTTCTTGTTGTTATTCTATACAGAGAAGAATTCAGGAGCAGTATTTTTGTTCAGCTTGACTTTAGAGTTTCCAGCCAACAACATAATTCTAGCTCAAGAATAAGTGAGTAATTCTAATGAATTTGCACTTTCTGTTTCACTTTTAGTTAATTTATTTTAATTAATTTTTGGAAGAATTGATCATGCGTGTTTGTCCAAGAGAAAAGCGCTTTTGTTCGTTTATGTAAACCTGAAAATATAACAAATTTATGCACAAAATAATTTCTCTAAGAGTTGATTTCAGAACCTAGTATAATCTTATTATACGTATACATTTTAATTCAAGCTGAAAACAAAGGATTTGGTTAAACTCACTGAACTCGCCCTAAATCCACGTCTGTTTGCAAATATCCAACAAAAGAAAAAATTCCAAAAGCAATTTTCTTAAAACTAAATCGAAAAATGCACAAAAAAGAAGAAGAAAACCAAAAACAAATCCAAACTAAAAGCAGAACAAAGCTAAATCTTTTTTACACATCTTTTCGATTTGCATGCATGAAGTTGGGTTAAAATTGACTGCATTTCTAATTTTTTTTTAAATCTCTCCCGCGTTTTTACTTGTATAAGTATTTCGAATTTACGGTGAAATTGTTGGCAGAGAAGAGCAAACAAAAATTACCATTTGCAATAGGAGAGATAGAGGAAGGATGTGATATTTTCAGTGGGAAATGGGTTTGGGACGAGAAAAAGCCTTTATATGAAGAATCAGAGTGTCCGTACATAACGGCACAGTTGACTTGTCAAGCAAATGGCAGACCAGATAAAGACTATCAACATTGGAGATGGCAACCTCATAGTTGCTCTCTCCCGAGGTAAAATTCTTTTATACTGTCAGTATATATAGGACGGATTATATTATGAATTCATTAGACAATTTTCAGAGTTTCCATTTCTTTGACATTAGACGGCATGATAAGAAAATGGACTTTGAGCCTAACTCAACCTTAAAAGTTAGCTTATAAGGTGAGAATTGTACAAGAATATATATATATATATATATATATATAAGGAGATTCATTTTCTAAATCTCCTACCCAATGTGAGATCTAACACCTCGCACGCCCAGGACTGAACATTTAGAATATACAGTATTTAGTTTTTCTCCTTATGATTTATGACGCCTTTGGCTAATGTAAAATGGCAGTTTCAACGCGACATTGTTGCTGGAAACACTTCGGGGGAAGAGAATGTTGTTCGTAGGCGATTCCTTGAACAGAGGACAACATCATTCTTTGATTTGTCTTGTCAATGGACTCATTCCAGAGAATGCTAAATCCATGGAAACTGTTGGTAATTTCGATGTTTTTACCATTAAGGTGATCATCACTAGCAGTTTTTGAGCTTACACATTACAAATTCTGTTATTTTTGTTAGCTAATATTTGAATTTCCAGGATTATAATGCAACAATTGAGTTCTATTGGGCACCATTTCTGCTGGAATCAAATGCTGATGATGCAGTGAAACATAGAATTTATAAAAGAGTTGTTCGAAATGGTTCAATTGATGTGCATGGGAAATATTGGAAAGGGGCTGATATAATTGTGTTCAATACTTACCTTTGGTGGAGGAGTGGCTATCGTTTTAATATTTCGTAATTTCCTAAGCCCTTTAGTTTGCTGATTTATTTATTTTTTTTATTGATTTTTATTCGTGACAGACTTGACCCTAGGGTCACGAATAATTTCAGTACTTATTCTTTCAGCTCAAAACTTACAATATTTAAATTCTGAATCCGCTATTGTTTGCAGGGAAGGGTCTTTTGATGACGTAAAAAATATAGTGGAGGTATCCACAGAGGATGCATATCGCATGGCAATGAAGAGTATGTTGAGATGGATTAAAGAGAATATGGATCCAAAGAAAACCAGAGTCTTTTTCACTAGCATGTCACCTTCTCATGAAAAGTGAGTAAAACAATAGCCTTTTCTCCCTTCCCTTATAAAAATTTCCCATCTTTGTTGCATGGTACATTATTATTTTTATCAAAAAGAAAATAGATTAGACCAACAAAAAAGAAAAAAATATACTCTAAGGCATACTTGAACAATATTGGTTGAAATAAAACAAAGAGTATTTGAATGAAGTTGGAAAAGAGTATTTGTTGTCATTGGATCATCATGAAAAGTTAACCTTTTTTTCTTATTTTAAAAAGAATTACTGATCCAAAAGTCTATGTAATAGTACTTTTTAATGTGTTCAAACAAACTTTTTATAATTTAGTTTTGCATTATGCCTATTGAGAAAAAATAAGTGTCTATTCTTTGATTGGCAGGAGCACAGAATGGGGAGGTGAACCAAATAAGAATTGTTTCAACGAAACAAAAATGATAGATGATCCAAATTACTGGGGATCAGATAGTAGAAAAAGCATAATGCAAGTGATTGGAGAAGAATTTGGTAAATCAAATGTGCCAATCTCATTTCTTAACATCACACAACTCTCAAATTATAGAAGAGACGCACACACGTCAATTTACAAGAAGCAATGGAATCCATTAACACCTGAGCAACTAGCAAACCCCTTCAGCTACGCCGATTGTTTTCACTGGTGTTTGCCTGGACTTCCAGATACTTGGAATGAACTTTTATTCGCCAAACTTCTCTATCCTTGAGATTTTATAGACGATTAAAGCCTATCACATGTATTATATAATGTATTAAGGATTTGATTTATGGTGGATGAGGAACGAGGCAAGCAATTATCCTCCTCAATAGTCGGATAGAGAGTGAGAAAACAAGTAAAGAGAAATGAGTGGAGATAGTGACACGTAATGATATATTACGGCCATATTATTAAAAGCTTTGCCACTGTAAAAGAGTAAGGAGTTTGAAGAAAAATATCCTTTTGTTTTAGAAAAAAATTGTTAACAAGGAAAAACTAGATTACCTCATGAGTTTATTTCAAAAGGAAAGAATTTTTGTCCATCTATTTTGCCCATAATTTGGACAAGAAACTGTTCACATTTTATTTGCCTCTTTATCTAATCGAACATCTCATATGTACAACATAAATGTAATCTCATTTTTAGATTTCTTTGCATTTTGTACGTTTGCACCAATTATTTTGATTTCACCTTATTACCTTATTTTTTATGATTTATCCCCTTAAATTTATTCACTTCTTTACAAAACTATGTCCATATATTATTATGTCTTTACTAAGCAACTATACGTAGGAAATGCAAAATTTCCTCTTTAAAATCTGTGAACGTGTATAGCCAGTGATTCTTTGGCACAACAATTTTAATTTGCTGGTTTCTTGCTTTCTTCTAAACCAATTGAATAGCCTGAAATTATTGCAGAGAATTAGGTAGAGCAAATTCTCAATTTTCAATGCTAGCACTTTTCTGTTCTGAAGAATTCCCATAAGAAGAAAGAAATTGAGAAATGTATATTTTTAGTTGCTCCAAAAAATAAAAGCCGACATACTGCATATTTTTTGTATACATATTTTATATACTTATTGGCTAGCAAATACAATTAATTTTGGCCGACCGGCTAATTTTATAATTGCAAAGAGCTGAATAGTTTAAGTGGCAAATCATAAAAATAAGAGGATAGGAAGCTGGTGCAAAATTTGAGAACTCCGTTACTTTTCATTATTCAATTTTTTTTCCTAAAAAAAAAAAGAACAAAAAGATAAAAAGATTGAGAACCCAATAATACATCTTACTAGAAATATCTATTCTTTAACACTTATACATATGTCTAAGGTTGGTTCAAGGAGGAGGCTAGTAAAACATTTGCTTTAGCCTCCAAAATTTTGAGGCCTTAAAAAGTATTAATAGTAGAATACATAATATATTTTTGCTTAAGAAAATATTAACATTTGTAGAAAAAAGTACAAAATTTTTCTATAAAAAAGAAAGAAAGATTATCTACGTTTTAATAGCAGAAATATTTTATAGCTTTGAATTATATTATTAAAATCTTTATTAGCAAATATTTTTTTTACAACAAGATCTAAGGCAAAATATAGCATACATATAACTAATATCTTATTAACCTAAGTTAATCATTACCGATATAAATAATAGTATTATTATGTGAAGTTAAAAACTTTATGTCTCGTTAGAATATTCCATGATAGACAATTACAAAAGAAAATGAAAGAACACTAAATTCAAGTTCTCTTATTAAAATTTGGCTATAAGCCAATAATTTTGTTGAACCACCTTTGACATATGATTATAATTATGACCCAGTGTTTGTGACTATGTGTAGTTATTCTTGTGAATGTATGACCATACTTGGAACAATACTAGAATACTGTAAAAGCTACAACTGCGCGTTTACTTTAAATTTCGACTTTCCTCAATTGCAATGGTTGGTTCTTAGTTGTCAGTATTTATATTTACAATTTCACCAATTTAATGAATTATTTTTTATAACATACACATGGAAAATTCATCTCTTCAATATTTGATTCTCTTTCAACTAAAAGATTTTAAAGAATTTCAGGTTCAATTTACCTTACTACATATAGAATACAAGATATAAAGTAATGATAACACCAAAACAACACAATTAGTTATTGGTGTTCGTATTTCTATAATTGGAACAAAAATTAAGGTGAAAAATTGCATTCTATATTAGTAAGGACGTGAGTAGGAAAAGCAATATTCAATGAGGAATGATTAGGAAAGTAGATGACTAGTTTAAAGACAGTGAATCTGATTCAACTTCCTTTTACCAATGTTTAAATCGTGCTAGAGGATATATATTACATAAACCCAAGAAAAGAATTACAAATGACTCTTCGTTTAACTTCAAATTTGTAATATTTTTCTCGCTTAGACATACTGCTAATGGTGCAAAAATTTTGGGAAAAGAGAAAGACAGGACAAAGCTTCAATAGATGGAATTGCCTCCTTCTTTGCCCCTCTTCAGAAAAACTCGTTTTTATCCTTATCTCTTCTTATTACTAAGTTTAGTTGTATTTTTGATTAGTTATTCAGCTTATCTTCTTCCATCTTCGCCATCAGTCACATCCTTAGCCAACTTGATTTGGCCAACTCCAAAACCTACAAGTAAGTTGATCAACACCCTTTTTTTCTTCTTAGTACTAATTCTCTTGGTGTTTAACTTCTATACACCACATAAAAGAATTTTACACTATTGTTTCACTTAAAATATTTTTCTTAGTCGAGTGTCTATCGAAAACAGTCTCTCTATCTTCACAAGGCAGAAGTAAGGCTGCATACATACTAACCGTCCCTAGATCCCACTTGTGGGATTACAATGGGATTGTGGTGGTGGTGGTTGTTGTTTCACTTAAAATGTAGCTATCGATAACAACCCGTAGTGGTATTAGTAACCATGGTCGGAGGGAGAGTAGAAGCTACAAGTTGGACCGAACTCGGTAGCATTGGTCAAAACCATGTATTTGTCTTAATAGATTCATTAAATAGGTAAAATCATTAATTTAGTACCTAAAAGATTTAGAATCTTGAATGCATAAGCCTCTATAGTAACCTGAAAATTAACATAGACAGCCTGCTGCATTAACATATTAGTATAAAAATTCTTTACGCCCTCAATATATATAAGTTGATACGATTTTGTTGAGGAATGTTGTTGTTTTTCTAATCCTAAGTTGTTAAGTTTGTTGTTGTGTTAGAGAAGAACAAGGATAAATTGGCATTTGCAATTGGAGAAAGTGAAAAAGGGTGTGATTTATTCAGTGGAAAGTGGGTTTGGGATGAGTCAAGTGGGGCTTTATATGAGGAATCAGAATGTCCATATTTACTTCCTCAGCAGACTTGCCAAGAACATGGGAGGCCAGACAAGGACTATCTCTATTGGAGATGGCAACCTCATAATTGTCTTATTCCTAGGTGTGTAACCCTTTCCGTTGTAACCAAAAGTTACTCTGTTATCTATGCTTTCTGATCACTAAAAATATTAATATTGATATTATATTATCTCGACAGATTCAATGCATCTTTGATGCTCGAAACTATTCGAGGAAAGAGGATGATGTTTGTAGGTGATTCATTAAATAGAGGACAATTCACTTCCTTGGTCTGCCTCATCCATAAAGTTATACCAGATAACGCAAAATCCCTCCATAAAGTTGATTCATTCACCATTTTCACAGCAAAGGTATGTAAATGTGAATTTTTATACTATCAATAAAGTTTGACATGGTAACATTGGTTAGTTATCATTTATTGTAGGTTACTGGTCTATACGTATTACTACAAAGAAACAATTTCACTTTTATTCCCTCAAATATAAAACAGTTTCTTATTTTGGGCGTTGCTACAATTGGTTAATTATATTTAACCTTCAATTAATTGCAATATATGCTTTTAGTCCTCTGGTTATGAATCTTTACAAAATAACAAATTACTAGATGTTAAACTATTTAATCACCAATATAAAATAATAAATTACTAGATGTTAAACTATTTAATCACCAATATGTTAATTAAATTTATGTTGTTACTCCATATTTGAGGGTAATGTTACTCAAAAGTAGCCTAAATACAACACATTTTTATATAGAGAGCGACCAAAAGCATATATTTTAACTGATTGGAGGTTAAATATGCTTCGAAAAATTATTAAATATGTTAGCAAAATGTATTGAAGATCGAATTCAGAATTTATCAATAACCGAGGGGCCAAAACTGCAATTAATCCTGTCTAGATTACCTGCAAGTACCTTTTAATTGATATGAGATAGGATAATTATATTATAAACTACATAATCTCAAACTCAGACTTATACTATTACCGTTTGGAGACTATTATATTAATCTATTGCATGCAACTTGTAGTACTAACAGTAAACTTGGATTCACTACTAACATTTAATTAACTTGGATTCACAACCAGGATTACAATGCAACAATTGAATTCTACTGGGCACCATTTCTTCTAGAATCAAATGCAGATAGTCCTGGCAAGCATAGGGTACCTGATCGAATTGTTCGAAAAGATTCAATAGATACCCATGGGCAACACTGGAAAGGAGTGGATATAATGGTGTTCAATACGTATATTTGGTGGATGACAGGCCGTACATTCAAGATTCTGTAAATTATACAAAACATTTCCTTCTTATATTGACATTCTTTTTTTTCTTTCTTTTCTGGTGCTTTGTATAGATATCTAAAACCTAAGTTTATATTTCACGCAGGAATGGTACATTTGATGATAATATAAAATACATAGCAGATGTGCCAACTGAAGATGCTTATCGTATGGCGATGCAGAATTTACTGAGGTGGATAAAGGGAAATATGGATCCAAAACGAAATAGAGTCTTTTTTACCAGTATGTCACCTTCTCATGCATGGTAAGTGACTTGACTATACAAATAATCATAATATCAGTATTACTATGAGGATGCCAAATAAGCCAGATATATAGCGAATTCATATAGTCGATTCCAACTAGTTTAGCATATTTAGAAAGTTGACTAATTTACCTTTTACTACTTCGATTTTCCTAGGTTACCGACTAATGTAACAGCGGTCGGTTTTTCCTATCGATTTTTAGTAGTTTTTCAGTAATGAGTGCTTCGAGGTTGAGCCCTATAATCAAGGGCGAAAAATAAATATTGATAAAGTTAGATATATATTTCAAAATCCAATCTCTCAACTCAGAACCCAATACGTCTAATTTAGTGTCTGTCAATTGTTTTCATGTTATTAGGAGCAAAGAGTGGGGTGGAGATCCAAATGGAAACTGCTATAATGAAACAAAAATGATAGACGATCCGAATTACTGGGGATCAGATAGTAGAAAAAGCATAATGCAAGTTATTAGTGAAGAATTTGGTAAATCTAAAGTGCCAATTACATTTCTCAACATCACTCAATTGTCAATGCCACGAAAGGATGCACACACATCAATTTACAAGGAGAGATGGGGCCCTTTAAGTCCAGAAGAACGAGCAAATCCCGTAAGCTACGCAGATTGTATACATTGGTGTGTGCCTGGAATTCAAGATGTTTGGAATGAGCTTTTATTTGCAAAGCTTTTCTATCCTTAACACTTTGAGCATACATCATAGAGATTATCTAAAGAACTTGCCTCAATACCTAATGTGATTTACTTTTTATTTTTTGGACTTTTATGGAGGTCCACCATTTGTTATTGGTTTAATAATATTTGTTAGATTATTCTTACTATAAATGTATACACTTCCATGATTTTTACCAGAGTTTGTCATATCGTTTTAGTTTAAATCTGTTCCTACTGAGTGTTAAATTGTTACCCAAAGCAAATACTCATACTAGGGAAGGTGATCGCATACATTTAGTTAATAAAAGGTGAGAGAAAGTGAGTTATATCATAGTAAATGTTTATAATATCGTGTTGAGCGAGATCACTATCATACCTTTTTCAATTTATCTAGTAAACATAGGCTTCGAGCGCATACCAGACGAGACTATGACAAAATCAAGCAGACACCCACTAATCCACGCTTCCATTTGTGACTTGTTGATGATGATATCGATGAGATTGCAAGATTGAAGGCTTATCTGAACCGTTTAACAACAATAATACATAGGGATCAATTATCTTACCATGTTTTAAATCCAACTAAAGTACCACACTTGAATTAACTAACAATCAAATCCTACTTAAACCTTCTCCAATCCCCAGTATATGATTAATATTCAACATCGAGATGCCAAATGATGATCTCTCTTTCATATTCTGAGGGAGAGGGCTACACACTCAAGCCGAACTTTCTCATCCTCGTTTTAGTCCAAAAAGATGAATTAATGACATAAAAGCTTCTTTTTAAAAAATATATATGTATATATTTATATATATATATGTATAGCAGCCCAGTGCACATAAAGTATCCCGTACTCACGCATGGTTCGGAGAATAACCGTATCGATGTAAACAGCCTACCCTAATACAAGCATTAGTGATTGCTTCCATGACTCGAACTAAAAAAACTGCTCCATAAAAACCTTAAATACAATTTGACGCTAACGATTATTTATTCAAACTCGCGATAGTATTTTTCTGAATTTGACTAGAGATTTTAAGGTGAAACAAATCACTAATTTAATCGATTGGCCAAATATTCAGAGGTTTTATCTATCTATATGCCTAAAGTCACATAATAGCAATTAGGTACAAAAGTCTAATCGTCTATTAATTCTCAAAGAACAAGAGGTCAAAATTCGAAGTCTCTCCCAATTAGTCATAGTGCTGCTTAAATAGCAACAATAAATTTCAACCACAAACTTTAATGGGACGTGTAAAAGAGAAATACGACATTATAAACTCTTTTTATATTTATTTCACAACGACTGTTTCTGGTAAGTAAAAATGAATGCCCAAGGGAAAATAGCCGCCTTGACTAATATTATAATAGGCCAACAAATTAATTTTTGAAATTCAATAAAAGCCTTTTGTCCACTTGCAAACCAACTTGCAAAAACATATAGTGTAATTACATAAAAGAAAAGAGAGGTAGAAAACCCCATAAAAGATTTAGAAATTAAAAATGCAACTTGCCTTTATTTTGAATGTCAAGTTGGTACTTTGGAGCAGACGTCTAGTACTTTATCATTTTTCTTTGCTTTTTGAATGAAATTTGATATCGTACTTTGTTTTTAGTCAATTAATGCTGCAAATCCGAGCTGTTTCTTGCCCATCTACCCAGCTCTACAATTCGTACCGATATAATTTTGATCAAAACACAATGACTTTAACTTTTATACAGTAACAATAATGTAAAAATTTTAAAAAAAATTCATTTAAATTTCTTGAGCCGAGGGTCTATCGAAATATCTTTCTGCTTTCTTAAAGATAGGGTAAGTCCCGTACACTCTACCCTCCCCAAACCCTACTTGTGGGACTACAATAGGTATGTTGTTGTTATTAATGTAAATAACTCCGAGGGTCTACTGGAAACAACCTCTCTACATTTACTGTATGGGTAAGGTCTGTGTACTATCTACCCTCTCCAGACCCCACTTGTGGGACTATACTGGATTTATTGTTATTGTAACGTAAAAAATTATAAGGTCATGTAAAAGATAGCAAAAAGCAGAGGCGGATCCAAAATTTAATTTTTGTGGTTTCAAATTTTAAGGGTTTTAGCATTGAATCCATTATATTTTTAAAGTTATGGGTTCATATCCATTTTTTTTATATATATCAATTTTTACTCTGCGTCGAAAGTTATGGGTTCAATTAAACCCATCAATAATAAACTACATCCGCTCCTGGCTAAAAGTAATAGCTAGCCCTGATAATTAAGTAAAACTAAGTATGAGAAATAACATAGATATAGCAACATGTTACAATAAAGTAAATTATATTGATAGTTAATATAAAGACTGTTTACACTGTTAGCATTTGTAAAAGTGAATACAAAAAAGAGTTAATCAGTACGTAAAAGAGACGGTCCCCATCTTAGCTGCAGGTTCAGTGCCCAAAGGCTAACAAATTTTATTCAGAATACTGCAAGTAGTAGTATGGATAAGTTTTATACAACCTATTTGCTGATAAAATGTAATATGACATCCTTTCTATTATTCAAATATTACACTCTTTTTTTCAAATGCATTTATCGATTGACGCCATTATCAAGAAAAAAACTTACTACTTCCGTTCACTTTTACTTGTCATAAGAGTCAAACTCCATAAATTTTAATCAATATTTTAACATATTTTTTTTTACCATATTGGTATAGTTTTTTCGAATATTTACATTTTAATTTTAAAATATTATTAAAATTTAATGCAATTTAACTTCAAAAATTAGTTAAATTGACTCTCGAAAAGCAAAACATAATTTGAACTGCAAACAAAACATGGCTTAATGCATCCACAGGATCTCTAAACTTACGATTTTGGATCTCCATGATCTAATGGCGGAGGTAGATGTCTATCAGGTTTCAATAAAACTCAGTATTTTTGACACAAACTATAAATATATACGTAAAAAATCGCTAAATTTCAACAAATATTAACTTATGAACCCATAAATATCCAGAAGAGCAAGTATGCAACGGGTTCAGTTATAAGAACATTTGAGAGAATTCATCCGCTTCGGGATCAACAATAATAAAAACTCCGTCTATTTAAATCAAAATTAAAAAAAAAAAAAGAAGGAAGGATCGAAGAAATGTACAAAGATTTAAATTTTTCACGATTAGTTACTCTTTGATTTTCTCCAAATTTTCAGTGATTTGGGCCAACGATTGCAAATTGCACCGTACAATTGTATCAACAAAAACACATGTTTCTTCCTTAGTATTCCCCTGTGGAACATCCACAACGTACGATTCCACCACTATCGTTGTTCCCTCGTCGTCCGCCGTCTGATGAAGCGTCGTGACGGACCGATAATTATTCAGCCTGTGATCGCCGCCGACAATACTGATACTCATAACATGATTTTCGTCGTCTAAAATCTCTAACCTCTCAATACTCGAAGCTGCGGGGAGGCCGGAGATGACGTGGACTTCACGCAACGAACCGACTTCTCCGTCGCCGACGATGACGTGGCAGCTCTTGAGGAAGTGTTTGTAAGCTTGCGGGTTGTCGAAGCGGCGGACGAGGGACCATACGGTGTCGATTGGGGCGGAGATGGATTGCACCGCGGCGGAGCAGCATTGGTTTGGGCCCACTGCGTGGGTGTGGTAGTGGAATAGGTTGTTAGGGAGAGAGGTGTTGGTTAGGGGGGTTATCCATGTGGGTGGTTGTTCCGGTTGTTTGTGGAAGTTTCCGGCGAGTGTAGCGGCGGTGTTAGGGTTGATTCTATGGAGTTGAAGTGTAGAAGTCATGTTTATCTCTCTCTTTTTTCAACTATGTTAATTCCTTTGAGAGAGATGGAAATGGAGTCTCTATATATATATATAAAGGATTTAAGTAATATACAAAGATATACTATTAAGATTTTAACATGTTGAGCTTTAATTAATTAGCTAAATATTTCTCTGGTTCTTAAATGTTACGTATATCCTTCATATATACAATGTTAAGCTTTAATTTAATTAAATATTGCTTAATTAAGCACAAATAAAGTGTTGATTTCTATTAGAGCATGTCGTCATTGAAGTAGAAGATGAGATTTTTAAAATAAAAAAAGGTATCACTTATATTGTGTCAATAACTTTAAAATATAGCATATCAAAACGAGTGTCTATCTCCTGGTTCAGTGATCCCAGGGAGACTTGAGATCGATTCTCTTTACCAGTAGACTTCTCAGTCAGGGCTCTTTGTATCGGATTTGTCTAGTGCGGTTTATATTTCCTGTCTGATTTTTGAGTTATTGTCACTGAACAGGTTACCTAATGCACACTCGAAAGATAGTGACTATGAATTATTCTGAAATTTTTTTAAAAAATAAATAAATAGAGTGTGTCATGTATACTTATAATCTTTGTCTAGTTGTGTGTTAGTTGCTCTATCTTCGGATAACATTTAATTTTGAAGACAAAAATTATAGTAGCAAGAGTTGGTGTGTTTAGCAAACTGCTCACGTTAGGGCCATGCAAGTGGATGATCAAGTTGCTAAAAACTTATTTGGACGCAGTCCGGAATAAAACTCAGTTTTAAAAACTGCACCCCGATTTCCCAAAAGCTTATTTGGACTTTCCAAAAACTACAAACTAAGCTCCCGCTATATACGGGTACAAAAAGGACCGAACCATAAGGGTCAATTGTATGAAATTTACCCTGTATTTTGTAAGAGGTTGTTTTTGCGGTTCGAACCCGTAATCTCGTAATCAAATAAAAATAACTTACCAGTTACACCAAAACTTCCCTTCCTGTGATTCAATGACATTGGAGCATTTAATATTCACAGTTAAAAATTTGAGTTCAAATTTGTTACAAACAGTATATATGTAGCAATAGTTGGTTAATTTCATAGTTCATACTATATTTTCTTTTGTTTAATATTCCCTCCTTTTTATATTTAGATGATTTAGTTTGACTTGTCATAAAGTTTTGTAAAAAAAAAAAGAATAAGGAAATATGTGTTCTTAAAGCTTAAGGGGCAAAAGCTTGTGGCGTCATATATGGCATGTAAAAGCTTCTTATTAAGGGTAAAGTGGGTAAAATAAAAAGTTCAAAGTTAAATTATTTCTACATATAAAAATATATTATTGCTTTTGGAACGGACTAAAAAGAAAAATATATCGTTTAAATTAAAACGGAGGGAGTACTAGTTTTTCTTACTTTGAATTTTGGAATATTCTTAAAACCCATGCAAGTGGGGTAAAAATTAAATTAGAATGTTTCATGTTGGCTTAGTACGGAAACCTTTTATCATACAATAGAATGGCTATCTTTTAGTAACTTAAACCATCAAATTATTGATTCTTTTTCATTACCAACCATTTACCAAATATGAAAATCAAGCTAGTTTAATTAACTAACATTTGTATAACTTTAACTTTAATTGTTATTACCAAGAAAGATTCTTTTCTCTCCTTTTTCATATATCTATTTTCCCCACCCACTCTTCCTCAGCTCGATCCTTTCGTCCTTTTTTCCCCCTCGCAATTCACATGGTTTTCGTTCAAAAAAGCTAGTAGGGTTTGGAAAATATCTTATTAAACTTGAAAAAGTGTAATTTATGCTTGAATATAAATTTAATTCACTTAAAGTTGCAGGTTTTATGACTGAAAATTACTATTTTCACTTGAAATACTCTAAAACAAAATTTTTAGTATTTCAAATATTAAAATTCACTACTCTTTTCAATATTTGTCAGTATTGCAAATATTGAAATTTATTACCTAAAAATATTAAGAGCCAAATTAGTATTTGTAAATATTAAAATATTGTTTTTAATCGAACATAAGAGTAGCAACTTGTACCTTTTTGTTCAACTTGCCAAGTTGGTTGCAATATTAATATTCTCTTTGGTCGTCACAGTAAAAATTCTAGAGAACATTTGGATAACGTGCTAACAACGTCTTTTCACGTTATGTCATTCATCGTCACCTCTAAAATTTTGTCGTAAAGTGCCGTGATTCGTACCGAGTGCAAAAATATTTCAAAAAATAAGCCAATCCCAATCACGTTGGTGAATGTAAATATCGGGTGTGCGGATAAAGTCTTACATTAGTAATTGAAAAAATTAAAAACCAACTTATAAGGTGCATGAATCTCTTAATGGTATGAGGTCTTTTGGGAAAACTTTGCGGGCTTGGCCTAAAACGAACAATATGACACCATGTTAAAAGTATCATTTGGTCGTTTTAGCCCAAAAACTCATATCAGAGCCCAGTTTCGGCAGGACGAGTATGATGATTGTTGAGCGATGGTGGGGGCTCTATTTCCTTACCCTTACGAGCTTAGAGACACACACACAAGAAGAAGCTAGTTTGTGGGCTTCAATTATCATAAATACTTTGATAATGTGGGTAGTACACAATGAATCTCGGAAATAGACCCGTGGGTCGTGGTGATGGACAAGAGAGATTCTTAGGTGTGTGAACAAAGTCCAAGGAATCGTGCAGGCTTGGCTCAAAGCGGACAATATCAGGTCGAAGTGCATCAATAGCCACTTTTAAGCTTGTTATTTAAAATATATCCACAATTTATAATATATTTAAAGATTAGCCAATTCGCCCAAACTTCAGGACTAATTATCCTGAATTTGGAAATTCCAAATTCAGGACTTAGTGTCCTGAATTTTTGAGCTACTAATTTGAAATTCAGAACTAAGTGTCCTAAATTTCTAAAATACTAATTTAAAATTCAGAACATAAGATTCGAATTTCAAGACACAATTTTCGAACTTTAGGACACGGTGTCCTGATGTTTGAGCCAAATTGGCTAATCTTTAAATACATTATAAACCGTGAATATATTTTAAACAACATGCTTAAAAATGAGTACCTGATGTCATTTTCACACAATATCATACCATATTAAAAGTATCATTTAGCCGTTTTGACTATCATGCCATCATTGCATTCCAATACTTTTTGTCCATATTTCATTTAAAATTCAGCTATTTCTAACCTAAAAAAAATTGAAGCTTTAGGAATAGAATTTTGTATTATGTAAGGGCATATCGGCTTTTCTGAAGTTATAAGACTGATATGGCGAATTGGGTATGTCTTCCAAGTCTATAATCTTATAAAAGTACCCAGGAAAATTTTACAAGTGAGGTCTGGAGACAGTAGGATGTACGCAGCCTTACCCCTACCGTGGGAGGGCAGAGAGAGTAAATATATGTGATCAGGGGCGGAGCTAGAGTGCCGAGCGCGAGTTCGGCCGAATGCAATAGCTTTGTTCGAACTCTGTATTTGTCTCAAAAAATTAATCATTAATTTAGAACTCAGTAACTTAAGGCGATTAAAATTCCGAACCCATAAGTTTGAAATCCTAGCTCCGCCTCTGTACGTGATTATACTACAAGTAACAAATATTACTCCTAATACAATCACGTTAACGTATAATTTATTTGAATAACAAAAGTTCTATGTTTGTACATTATTTCTGGCGTATACCATGGCCCTCTCAAGTCTCAATCTAAATCTGTATATATCGGCTAAACCGCAACTTGTAGTGTGTTATCACTTCCACCATATACGAAAGTTAGTTTTTTTTATTTATTGTTTCATTTTATGGAATCATTTAAGCAAGTCATATCACTATAAAAAGGTAATCATCCCATTTTTGGATATACAATCAAAAAAATTCAGCTTCATCTGCAATTCCACTTGAGGATATATATTTTCATATTTGAAGATATGTACTAGCAAATGTTTTATATATATAGTTTATTTTTAAAATTATCAACTTGTCTAAGAGTTGTTTTCTCTCTCTCTTTATCCTTCCATTTTTCTAAAAGGGGTTGGCAAATGCAGATGCAAGATTTAAAGTTTATATATTCCTATTACAAAGTTAATATACAATAACAATCGAATTCATTGTCAAATTCTTGACTGGACCAATGCATGTATGAACCCGGAGGTCTAGTCTAAAAAAGTTCGGTCTTTGTTGGGTTAACTTTTTGGTAGAAAGGCGATCACAGGAAGAAATTCCCTACCAATAAATAGATTAGTCTATTAACATCAACATTCTCTTTCTTCGTATACGAGACCATGTATTTATACATCTTAAATGGAATTTCTAATACATGTACAAAATCTAGGTAAAAGCTACTAATTCACGTGAACCCACTGTAGACAATAATTTACGTCGAGAAAATAAAATCAAGACCGAAAAATATTGCAACAATCGTAGTATTTGATTTCAAATATTTGAGTGTTACAATCTCTATGATTCCTCTGATTCTACTTTTCCAACATAAATTCAAGAGCCTTTGAGCTTGATCTTGAATTGTTATTTGATTTATCCATCGCCAACATTTTGATTGTTTCCACGAATTTTATCACGAACAAGTAGCTTTGATCTTGAACGCCTTGTATTTGATTTGACTTCGTTCTTGATCTTGAATACTTGAATTTTTCTTCGTTCTTGAGCTTGAACTTGATTTATTCTTTGTTTTTGAACTTGAACTTGATTTCTTGAACTTGAACTTGGTTGCTTGAAGCCTGAAACTTGTAGAGAAATTTTCGTCGTTTGATCCACGAGCTCTCTCTCGCTTCTTGTTATAATTTCTAGTGTCTTTTCTGGGTTATGAAGACCCCTATTTATAGTTGTGGGAGGGAAGAGTTATGATAAGAACAAACTCTTTCCGACCAACCAAATTGAAGTGTGACAAGGCCGCATTTGATTGGCCAGAACATGTCACTTGCATACGTGGCGCGATTTCATTGGCCTTTTAATGTGACTTGTCATGCTTTGTCATTTTGACACGTGGCACGACCCTATTGGCTCTTCCGTTTGACTTGGCGTGCCACGTTACTTGATACGTAGCACCAAATTGGGCCTCTAGGAAGACATTTTGGGCTTAATAAAGTGGACTCATCATTCGTAGCCCAATTAAATGGACAACCCTAATGAACTTGGACTTATTTATTAAATTCATGTATATCGGACTTATATAATCAAACCAATTATACTAGCTCAATAAATTTATTTGGACTAGTATATCTTGATTTAAAATATAGTCCAAATCAATTTATGAATTTAATATCGACAAATTTTATATGCCTACAAATGCCCCTAATTCAAGACTTAAGAGGTATTTACACAAGACTAGACTTGAAGTACTAACTTATTAAATTGCATACTTCCTGCAAATGCCCCTAAGCACACTTTAACTCATGAATAAACCAACCTTTAAAAGGGAGCTTTCCCTCCTTAACGACTCCAAATCCTTTTCCAAGACTAACTGTTGCAGTTCCCACATCGCAACAAATATTTATGCAACCGACTTTGAAAATCTATAAATAGCCTCGTGCATTCCTGTTGTTAATATTATCAATTCACAACGTTTTCAAGTTGCTCGGGTCCATATTCTTCTGTGTTTCTTTGTTCTGTTTTCTATTTTATTTTTTAACTATGTAGTCTATTTTTTTTTTTTTAGAAGTAACCTCGTCAAACTACGAAGTACTTAAAAGTTCGAGACGAAGACCTTTAAAAGTTCGCGACGCATACCTTTAAAATTTGCGGGGAAGACCTATAAAAGTTCGCGCGAAAATCCTTAAAAGCTCATGGTCAAGATCTTTAAAAGTTCACAGTGAAGACCTTTAAAAGTTCGCGGCGAAGATCTTTAAAAGTTCACGATGAATACCTTTAAAATTTGCGGGAAGACCCATAAAAGTTCGCGCGAAAATCCTTAAAAGCTCGTGGTCAAGATCTTTAATGTTCACAGTGAAGACCTTTAAAAGTTCGCGGTGAAGACCTTTAAAATTTCGCGACGAATACCTTTAAAATTCGTGGCAAAGACCCTTAAAAGCTCGTGGTAGAAAACTTTAAAAGTCGGCAGTAAGGACCCTTTAAAAGTTCCCCACGAGCACCTTTAAAAGTTCAAGACGAGCACCTTTAAAAGTTCTAAACATACGCCTTTTAAAAGTTCAGAACGAAAACCTTAAAAATTCGAATGCCAAGTTCGAGACGAACACCTTTAAAAGTTCACAACGAAAACATTTAAACATTCGAATGCCTTTAAAAGTTCGAGACGAACACCTTTTAAAGTTCGCAACGAAAACCTTTAGAAAAGTCCGACACAGACATTCCTTTTTTTTTTTTATGTATGAGGCGAATTTTTTTCTTTTTTTACTTATCCATGCTTTCTTTCAAGATTGCGGCTGTTACTCGTCCCTTTTTTTTAGGGCGGTGTGCGGATATGAAGACCAAAAACTTGAAGGTTATGCGAACATTAAGACATAGCGAATCCCCAGACTTTGATGCGAATACTGTCATCATTTTAGTGAAGAAACCATTTTACCATAGCAGCTTGCCCCCTTTAAATCAAATGGGATCCAAAGCTTAAATGAAGAATGGTTTCTCAGCTCGATTTTCAAGTTTTGATTGAATGGACTACATTCCATCGTACATCATTCGAACAACGATTGGGACACTATGTATCTTTTGAACTCATGCGACTGAACTCAGAATGAAACTCTAAGCTGCCTACGTACCTCGGTGATAGGATCAAGTCATACCGTAGTTCAGAATGGGTGCATTTTTTTTCTTTTTTTTTAATGCCCTAACTTTTCCTAGGTCGCCTCTTTCAAAATTTTCAATTAGCAAACTCTTTTTTTTTTGTGTGTGGACCGTACACAGTTTAGACTCATGCGGGCCAGGAGTGTAAAAACATGCAGTTTAGGCTCATGCGTCAAGGAGCGCATCGACTTGCAATTTAAGCTCGTGTTTTGAGGAGCTTTGCAACTTGAAGATTTTGCTCGAATTTGAAGAGCTTTATGACCTGCAGTTTAGGCTCGTGCGTCCAGGAGCGTTGCATTTTGAAGATTTTTCTCAAATTTGAAGAGCTTTATGACATGCAGTTTAGGCTCGTGTATCCAGGAGCGTAGTAATTTGAAGATTTAGCTTAAAGTTCGAAATGCTTCACAACTTGAAGACTTGCTCAATTTTGAAGAGCTTTGCAACTTGAAGTTCAGCTCGAATTTGAAGAGCTTCGCAACTTGAAGATTTAGCTCAAAGTTGAAGAGCTTTGCAACTTTGCTCGAATTTGAAGAGCTTTACAGCTTGAAGACTTTGCCGAATTTTAAGAGCTTTATGTCTTGAAGTTTGGCTCGAATTTTGAAAAAACATTGCGATTTGAAGTCCTTGATCGACTTTGAAAAGCTTTCGACTTGAGTCTTTGCTCGTATTTGAAGAGCTTTGCGACTTAAAAACTTTGCCCAATTTGAAGAGCTTTACAACTTGAAGACTTTGCTCGAATTCGAAGAGCTTTACACCTTAAAGATTTAGTTCAAAATTGGTGGACATCGTGACATACAATATATACTCATGTACAAAGAAGCATTGCACCATGCAGTTTAAGCTCGTGCATCGAGGAGCATTATAACTTGCAGTTTATGCTCGTACGTTAAGAAGCATTACGACTTGCAATTTAGGTTCATGCGTCAAGGAACATGCATGGACTCTTCAGTTTCATCTTCGGATGAATACTTGCCCTCATTCTCAGGATCCTCTGCTTCTATTTCATAATGAGGCTCAAAGTCAGAAAACCTTTGATCTCCACTTGTAGCCGTACTCAATTCCATATCATGTATACGAGTTGCTAGTTCTTCAAATGTTTTGGGTTTTATGCCTTGTAAGATATAGCGAAGACTCTAAAGCATGCCTTGAATGCACATTTCGGTGTCAGAAGTTTCACTAAGGCGATCTTTGCAGTTGAGGGTTAAGCTCATCTAGCGGTTGATGAAGTCAATAACTGGCTCATCCTTTCATTGATGAGTGTCTGTAAATTCGATCATGCTTACAATGTGTTTTGTGCTATAGAAACGATTGAGAAACTCTTGCTCCAACTGCTCCCAACTATCGATAGAACCAGATTCAAGATCCGTGTACCAATCGAATGCATTACCTTTGAGAGAACGAACAAACTGTTTGACAAGATGATCACCATAAGTACCAGCGTTGTTGTATGTCTCGACGAAATGCGCCACATATTGCTTGGGATTTCCTTTTCCATCAAACTATTGAAGATTTGGAGGTTGATATCCAATAGGCATCTTCAAGTTATCAATCCGTTGTGTGTATGGCTTTGCATATGCTAGGGAAGAATTAATCGGAGGATCAATTTTATCTTCAATTGTCCCCATGATGAAGTCCTTCAATTGATCAACATGAATTAGACCTTTTGAAGAAACTTGGATCTCTTTTACCACGATCGTTTGCCTCGCAGAGGATTCTTCCTCTTCTTTATCTTCGGAAAGCTCCACAGCTGCTTGAGTTGATTTTGCTTCTACTAAGCTCTCGATCTCACTCGCTAACTTTTCGAGGCGAGTATCTCGATCCTCCATATACTTGGTCAATTTCTCAAGTGCTTTCGTCAAATTTGCAAGTTGTTCTTCCATGGTCGAATTGTTAGATCTTGTTCTTGAACTTGGAAAAGAAGAGATGAGAGGTAGAGATCGTCCCACTGGGCGTGCCAGAATTTGTAGACAATAAATTTGCGTCGAGAAAAATAAAATCAAGACCGAAAAATATTGCGACAATCGTAGTATTTGATTTCAAATTTTTGAGTGTTACAATCTCTATGATTCCTCTTATTCTACTTTTCCAATATAAATTCAAGGGCCTTTGAGCTTGATCTTGAATTGTAATTTGATTTATCCGTCGCGAACACTTTGATTGTTGCCACGAATTTTATCACGAACAAGTAGCCCTGATCTTGAACGCCTTGTATTTGATTTGGCTTCGTTCTTGATCTTGAATACTTGAATTGTTCTTCGTTCTTGAGCTTGAACTTGATTTGTTCTTTGTTTTTGAACTTGAACTTGATTTCTTGAACTTGAACTTGGTTGCTTGAAGCCTGAAACTTGTAGAGAAATTTGCGGCGTTTGATCCACGAGCTCTCTCTTGCTTCTTGTTATAACTTCTGGTGTCTTTTCTGGGTTATGAAGACCCCTATTTATAGTTGTGGGAGGAAAGAGTTATGATAAGAACAAACTCTTTCCGACCAATCAAATTGAAGTGTGACAAGGTCGTATTTGATTGGCCAGAACATGTCACTTGCACACGTGGCTCGATTTCATTGGCCTTTTAATGTGACTTGTCATGCTTTGTCATTTTGACACGTGGCACGACCTTATTGGCTCTTCCGTTTGACTTGGCGTGCCACGCCACTTGACACGTGGCACCAACCTGGACCTCTAGGAAGACATTTTGGGCTTAATAAAGTGGGCTCATCATTCGTTTCCCAATTAAATGGGCTACCCTAATGAACTTGGACTTATTTTTTGGGAAACTTACACAAATGTCCCAAATAAATCTCAACTTACCAACCTCTAGCCATTAGTCATAGACTTACCAAAACTAGCCAACAAAAATTGAAAACCTAATAATAGGGTTCTTTCTCTCAAAGAATCACATGCAAAAATCACCTTTCATATTTTAAAGCGTGATTAGCAACATTAGATACAAGACGGAAAGGAAATTTCATGGACGGGGTAGCAAATAAGGTGATGAAATACAAAAATCTATACAATATTCCAAAAATCTAAACAAAAAAGGAATTTTTTCGATGGGTATAGTTGAAATTCATTGAAAATATATAGATAAGTCAATACACAAAATTTGAGGAAGATTGGAGGTGATTTGGACTGGTTTTGTATCAAAATTCGAGTTCAAAAAAGTCTTCTGCGCCACATGTATCAAACATGTATCACGTATGTATCACACAGAGGTATACATGGATATACATGTGATACACAATTGATACAAATATGATACATATGTGATACACAAATGATACACAATGTGATACACATATCATTTTTTTCATGTTCAGCTTTTACTTCGAATTTTCAATTCAAACCACCTCAAAACTTCACCAAATCATCCCAAAACTGAAATTCAAGCTCCTTAAGTTGTGCCCAATCTATTCTAATAACACCCACTCAAAACAAAGCAAAAATTTGATAATTTTTTGCTACAAATAGCTAATTGGCTAATTTGGCTAATATTAGTAATATTTTATCAATTGGCCAATTTTTGTAATGAGCTACTTATAAATGGACATAGCTGGTAATTTCCCTTTATTAAATTCATGTATATTGGACTTATATAATTAATCCAATTATACTAGCTCAATAAATTTATTTGGACTAGTATATCTTGATTTAAAATATAGTCCAAATTAAATTATGAATTTAATATCAACAAATTTTATATGCCTACACCCATAGATTGCGTGCTAGATCCGCTACTCGGGGTTGGTGATGGGGGAGGAGGGGTGGCTCTGCAGTACCATTGGTGTCAAAAGAAATTGCCAAATTGAACCAACAAGTTGCCATTTTTTTCGTATACAAACAAATAATGATGATAAAGCTTATGCAATTTGTAGACAAAAAGTCCAGCTACAACTTTCAATAATAACAGATTTTCCTTGAAATTAATAGCAATTGGAATTTAATGATCTTTTAAACAAGTTGAGTTCGGTGTACAGTGTAAGGATCACGAGATTCCTTCATCAATGACTCGGCATATATGATTTAAAATGGACAATTTGACAAAAAAGAAACTACGTACTAATTAAAGGTTGAGCTTTTAAGGTACTTTAATGATTAAATTTATCAGTACAACCTAATGAATTAAATTCTTGAAACTTCTGACTTACATTATATATTGCAATATGCATGTTAAATAAGGATATATAGGAAAAAACCCAAAAAAAAAAAAAAAGAACAATAATTCAGTCAAGGGAACATAAGTGGAGATGGGAAATCAAAGCCCGCCATGCTTTTGGGCAATTTGGGATCTTCTATTTAGCTACTTTTTGACATTTATAAGGAGTAAAGGTTAGGGGAGAATCAGCAATAATGAAAGATTAGTGCGAACGTACCAGTACTAACGCACCAGATCCCACTAAAAAACTCGTTTAAATACTTAAGCCTATAGTACATCATAGTCTAGAGCTTTGGAGGAATGGCAAAGTTGTCTCTATGTGATTTATAAGTCACGGGTTCAAACCGTGAAAGTAACCATTAATGCTTGCATTAGGGTAGACTGTCTATATCATTACGCCTTAGGTGCGACCCTTCTCCGGACCCTGCGTGGACACGTGATATACTTTGCGCACCGAACTGCTCTTTTTTACGGTAATCTAGGGTCTAGTGATAAATGTGAGAGTCTTTCCCATAATATGCGCTAGTGTAATTCTCACCGTTCGCTTCCGTTTCTCAATCTTTTAGTTTCCCAATGTGATAAAAATAAATAAAAAAGAGAACAATATGCACTGTCCAAATACATTCTTCGACATCATTAATCACTTTGATTTTTGATTCACCGGAAATTTCTCATAAAAGAGAAAAGAATGGGAACTTTAAAATTTGCAAAATTAAAAGGTGACCTTTAAATCAGCCAATGGCTTTGTTTTCATTCTTAAACATTAATCCATTTTTCCAAATACTCTTTAGAATACAATCACTTCAACCCTTAGTATGTTTAGGTGTCATTTACAACCTGTGATATCGAAGGTATATAATATATTCAAGGAAGAGTAGATGAATTTCATTTTTTTTCTCACTTAAAAATGGGGCAAGTGCACATATAGCCATTTTCAGGGATGCTATTTAGAGATTAGCCAGTACTTATTAGGTCCTGGAATTTTAAACTAAAAATTTTAACTTCAAGACAATTCAGAAAACTTTTGGTCTTAAAAATTGAACTGAAAAATCAAAATTCAAAACACACTGGTTAATTTTTAAATGGCAACCCTGTAGAGTGGTTACCTGATGTCATTTCCACCTTTAAAATGCCCGAGAAATTTCGTTTAGTTGGTAAAGTTGAAGCCTCTAACAAAAAGGCCATTATTTATGAATTAGCCCAACTTTAGTTGTAGCCAAGAACAGAAACAACTTCGGACCCTTTTTAAATTTATGATGACATTAGTGAAAATTGGCTCACCAGTCACCAGTTCTTTCACTTCTACTGAAGATGCAGTTCAGTCCAATAATCTCTCGGTTTCAATTTGTTTGAACCTTATCAGATAAGTATGAAAAACAAATTAACTAATTTTGGTGTGAATTTGGACATAAAGTAAGATTAATTCTACAAAATAGATTAATCTAATTTAGGATTTTAGTTATTTTTAGAATTTTAATTAATTCAATTATATTTTTAAAATCAAAAGAAAAGAAGAAAAGAAAGAGAATTAAAGAAAGGGAAACTTACAAAAATGTCCTAAATAAATCTCAACTTACCAACCTCTTGCCATTAGTCATAGACTTACCAAAACTAGCCAACAAAAATTAAAACACCAAATAATAAGATTCTTTCTATCAAAGAATCACATGCAAAAATCACCTTCCATATTTTTAAGCGTGATTAGCAACATTAGATACAAGATGGAAAGAAAATTTCATGGACGGGGTAGCAAATAAGGTGATGAAATACAAAAATCTATACAATATTCCAAAAATAGAAGCAAAAAAGGAACTTTTTCAATGGGTATAGTTGAAATTCATTGAAAATATATAGATAAGTCAATATACAAAATTTGAGGAAGATTGGAAGTGATTTGGACTAGTTTTGTATCAAAATTCGTAATTAAATCGAGTTAAAAAAAGTCTTCTGCGACATATGTATCAAACATGTATCACGCATGTATCTCACACACAAGTATACATGGATATACATGTGATACACAATTGATACAAATATGATACATATGTGATACACAAATGATACACAGTGTGATACACATATCATTTTTTTTCATGTTCAGCTTTTACTTCGAATTTTCAATTCAAACCACCTCAAAACTTCACCAAATCATCCCAAAACTAAGATTCAAGCTCCTTAAGTTGTGCCCAATCTATTCTAATAACACCCACTCAAAACAAAGCAAAAATTTAATATTTTTTTGCTTCAAATAGCTAATTGGCTAATTTGGCTAATATTAGTAATATTTTATCAATTGGCCAATTTTGTAATGAGCTACTTATAAATGGACAAAGCTGGTAATTCCCCTTAAAGAAATGATAATCTTGTTTAAGCTGGGCCAAAAGCTTCTCTAAGAGGCCCAAATCCTTAAAAATCCGCCCCAAGCCCAATCCCTATACCCCCCCCTCATCCGGTCCAGTTTTAATAAAACCAAACGACGCCGTTTGAGTGTCAAGTAATCCCAGCCGTTGCTCATTTTGATCTTACGGCTCCTAACTAGTTCCCCAATATAATAAAAATGTCCTAAATCCCTCCCCCCCCCCCCCTCCCTCCAAAGAATTCTCTCAAACGACCGTTCTCTCTCTTAGATCCCTCCCCCATATCCTATCTCTCACCACCGTCCGCCGCCCACCGAAAATCGCCTGCGGCGGCGGTTGACCTCCAAATCGCCCCAAATTTTCACCATGTAGTCCCCAACCCCTCCTTAATCCTAACCCCTCACCGATTTCCCCAAATCCTCACCGATTTTCTCCAATTTCGGATCTAAAAAGAGAAGAAAAACAGAAAACCTAGTTTACTTGCCTTTTTGTGATCTTGTGAGTTTCAAAACTCGATTTGAGCCGAAATTTACACTAGTTGATTGTTCATAGCCAGAGTAATTGATTAGTGTCATTTTTGTTCCATTTCGAGGGCGTTCGGAGTAGATGTTCGATCAATTATGTTGGAGGATCTTTCTTGCTATGCCTAGGTGATTTTTCCGTTTCCCTTGCTTCATAAGCTTTAATCTTTTCTTCTTACTCTTAGCATATTAGGATCTAATTCTATGTGTGCATGATTTAATTAGTAGTTAATTGCATCATTTTGTCTGAAGAATTGATTTAGGATTAATACCTCCTTCTTTTATCATTTGTGTTTGCTTTTCTGTTTTAGCCGAACTAATACCTAAAGTCTTCATCTCAATTTCGTATTAATTAGTTTAATTAATAAGAAGTTAGCATTCAATAAGATCCCTGATTATAATTAGATTTCAAAATATGGCATTTTGTTGTGTGTTGGGTTTTTCCCTTTTGAAGTCGGGTTGGGCCTGGTCTTGGGCAATTTGGCCATGGCACTTGACCCAGACCTAAGCAGAGAGTCTGCTTCTAGAAAGTAACAGCTGGCAATTTCAGTTACAAAATATTTCCTCCCCTCTCTCATTTTTCCTAAATTCATGCTGAATTATTCCCTGCCAGACTCTCTCTTATTCACTATCATGAGCACATGCTCACATTCTATAAAAGAGACTCTACACTCCTCACACACACACACACGTTAAGACTGCAGATTTTCAGATATCTTTCATTCTTCTTCACTCTCATTTTTTGGAGAAGTTTCTGAAACTCCAGTCCCAAAAGTTCTAAAACAAAAAACTAAAAGAAAAGGTTCAAGGTTTTGTTTTGAGTTCAAATCTTCTGCTACAAGTTCTAGGTTTATAGCTGTTGAAGTTAGAGAAGAGTCACTATCTTGTTGTTGTATTCATTCTGCTGGGTTAAGCTGTAGATTTGAGTTTCAGGTTGTTCCTTGTTTTCTGTTGCTATTTCACGAGTGCACGACATCGCGACTTGTTCAAACAAATTTCATACATAATTAAAAGCGGTTCTAAAAAGTCAAAAATACACAATAGGTTTTAAATATGTATTAATCAGATAATTAAGCCAATTATTAATAGTTGAGCGACCGTGCTACAACCACGAAACTCGGGAATGCCTAACACCTTCTCCCGGGTTAACAAGATTCCTTACCCGGTCTTCTGGTTTCGCGGACTTTAAAATAGAGTCAAATTTTCTTGATTTGGAATTTAAAATAAATCGGTGACTTGGGACACCATCAAATTATTCCAAGTGGAGACTCTGAATTAAATAAATAATCTCATTTCGGTTGATGTCACTTTAATTAGAAAAACTCCCTATCCCTTCGGGAAAAAAGAAGGTGTGACAGTTCTGGCGACTCTGCTAGGGATCAAACCCAGAATCTCTGGTTCAGGATTTAGAATTCGAGCTTAGAATAAATGTTATACTTGGCATTTATTTATTATCTGATTTTTTACGTGTTTGAGCCTAATATGATAAATGCCGCTTTTTACCGCTTTGATATTGTTTGAACTGTATATAAACTGTTACGAAACCCTTCTTCTCTCTGTGTCTTCTAAATCTTCTGGGAAGTGCACGCCGGCGTGATTTCTTTTCTGGTAGTGTCATACCCTAGTTTAGAATGAGGATCGGATCAATTACAAAGCTGGATGGCCTTTTGGTTACCAGTACGTTGCCCCCCTCGGCTCGAGTTGTCTGCTCGGGTAAGCTAGGTCTATAACAATACACCTAGGTTTTAAACCTAGAATAACATAGCCTCATGTCGGATCCCTAGTAGGAACTAAGGGTGTTGAACGGGCCGGGTTAACTCGTTTCCGAACCGTCCCGGCCCGGTTGAAACCCGGACAGGCCCGGACTGGTACATAGGGGTCCGGGTGGGCTGGGTTACTGGGGTTAGAGGGGTTGGTCCATTCACTTTCATTCATCCGTTTAACCGGACCTGTCAAACCCGATCAACCAAAATCCCTATAGAACCGGTTAACCGGCCCGGCCAGGACCGGTTTAACGGCTAGATTTCAATTTTTTTTTAAGGTTGAAGAACGTTGGCAACAGTCAGCTGCCTTATGGCTGTTACCCAACGTTATTATTGCACAAATAGCCATTTTTTGGGCAATTTTTTTTTATAAAATAACACTTTTTATAATTACTAATTTAGCCCTTTGGAAAACTATAAATACACTCCCCCTCTTCTTCATTTCTTCACTCATCTCGCATTTCTCAAACTCATATTCTCAACTCAAGTTAAATCATGCCCCGTGCTTCTAGAGTGCGCTCATATGTTTGGGAATACTTTGAGGTGGTAAAAGAAAATGAAGAAGTTCACAAAGTAAAGTGCAAGAACTGTGGTCTAAATCTTCGTCTAAAGTGGGTGGGCACAAGCTGTTTAAGGAGGCATATAAAGAGTTGTCTTGAGCGTCCTCCAGAAATTCATATTTAAGTTGATTTGAGACAATTTGTGTTATTTTAAACTATTAGACGTATTTATGCTTAATGTTTTTGTTTGTTAGATTAATTTGAAGTATTATTATGCAATGAAAATTTAGTTTTACTCTTTTTTCGTTAATTTACTTGTTGTTAAATGCAAACTTCAATTTGTAATTTTGAAATAAAAAAAGCACATGCAAATTATAAGTGCACTTTTTTTCCATCTTCATTGTATTCTTTATATTTTTACTTTATATTAATATAAATTACAATAGTTATACAAAATACAAAAAAAATAACACTAACCCGGCCCGGCCCCTTGGACCCGTAACCCTTACGGTTCACTTTTTGCCGGGATGGACCCAGATCCGTTAAGCCCGGTAAGCCCTAACCCGTAACCGGTCCGGATTGAAACCCGACCGGTTATATTTTTTCCCAAACCGGACTGGCCCGGCCCACCCATTTAACACCCTTAGTAGGAACGCTTGTTTGCATCACGTATATCTGACTTTGGGGACCTAACACAAGGGTTGGGTCCGTCTAGGACAGGTATACCCGAAATTAAAAGACCATCCTGATGCATTTTGACGTGTTACTTGTACATTTATTTGCTTTGGCTTGCATGTTGGCCGGCTTCTAGAATAGGGAAGAAAAATTAAGAAAAAACAAGATTGAGGTAGGAGAGAGAAAATCACCCGTTTTTGAAAACCCCGGTATTCAAAATATCCCGAAACTCTGCTGAAATTTTGAAAAAAAAAGAAAAATCATTTCAAAATAATTCATCTTTTTCATGTTGCGTCAAAACTTACTGAACTACGCGGGTTTGATTCCTACCGACATGGGATACGTAGGAAACCTTCATCGGATCCAGCCCCGCTTTTGTAAAAATAACCAAAAATATGAAATATCATCATTTTGTCATAAATAAAGTTAGGTAATGTCGTTTTTGTCCAAATTGCCAAAAATATTCCGACCGGACACCGGAAGGCTTTTGCAAGAATAGCCGCCTATGGTCATTTTTCTAGTTTTTGGCCACTTAGCAAACACAACCCTAAAATCTTCCCTTCTGAAGTGCTGAAAGGCCGAATTTGCAAAAGTAGTCGTTTTGTTTCAAATTTAATTTTGCAAAAATAGTCTTTTATGATCATTTTTCAAACAAAACTCACATGTTTTAACCCAGTCACCCTAATTTAAAAATGTGCAGAATGAGCACTGTTCAGAATTTACCAGTGAAGGTTATGGATCAGATTCCACTAGCACTCCACATGTAGTGGGAAGACTTGGAAAAACAAGGGCAAGACAAGGTCAACCAATACCTAGGGCACTCACTGGACTACTAAAAATTCAACCTAGAAGTGATTTGATAGAGGCATTAGTGTCATTCTAGGACCCCGCTCACAATGTTTTGCACTTCTCAGATTTTGAGCTTACTACCTTGGAAGAAATGGCGGGCTATGCCCGGAGTACGGAGGGATTAAGACAGAAGTATCTGATATCTCCAAGGACCGTTACTCCCCACAAGTTTCTAGACCTACTGAAAATAAACAAGAAGATCAAGACTGAAAGTCTAGCAGGTGGAGCTTCCACTTTTCACTTTCTATACCAGCGGTACGGGCACTTAAGGGGATTTGAAAACCAAGAAAATGGACTCTATAGTAAAGTAAACCGGTCAAAGTGGGAGACGCATAGATGCTTTGCCTTCATGGTGGTATGTTTAGGCCTTTTAGTGTTTCCGAGGGAGGATGGGTGCATTGGTTTGCGTGTAGCCGGAGTTGTCCATGTTTTGACTACCCGGGCCAATAGTACCCTCGCACCCATGATCGTATCAGATATATTCCGAGCTCTCACGTCTTGTAAGGCCAAATTCAGGTTTTTTGAGGGGTGCAATCTATTGCAAATATGGATGATCGAGCACCTTTGTCACTATCCCCGATACATGAACTACGGGTCTACGGGGAAAAACTGCATCGAAGAGTTTCGTACACGAGTGATAGGATTCGAAATGCCGGAAGGGGTCAAAGATTGGATTACCCACCTTCGTTCTACAACCGCAGATTAGATAGAGTGGACATTGGGTTGGCATCCCTTTAGTGAGATCGTTTATATGCCTACCATCGGCCCCTACTTCCTTCTAATGGGTCTCCGAAGCATCCAGCCCTATATCGGGTTTTGAGACAACTTGGGAGATGCCAGATAGTTCCTACAGATGAAGATCTTAGTACTTATGTAGTCGAGATCCACTCCAATGGCCAATTTCCCAAAGAAGTGGTTCGCCAACTTGGAGTGATGTCAGTATTTGAGAGCAAACACCCGAGTACGTGATTTGTCTAGGGGCGAGACATTACCTGGTTATGCCGCTTGGTATGGAAAGAGAGTCGTAACGAATGATGAATCTGAAAGGCTGACTAAAAGGCATCATATCTAAGAATTTGTCGAAGCATCGCAGGAACAATGAGCTTGGTTAGCCAAAGAGAATGATTACCGGACTACCATAAGAAAACTAGAAGATCAAATCAGAAACATCAAATTTGATAGTGGTTTGCAGGCAATGTGGATGAAAGAGAAAAGAAAAGGTTGGCCCAAGAAAACAAATCCCTTCGAGCTCAGATTCAGAAGATGAAAATAGCCGCTGAAACCCCGGTAAGAAGCGAAAAAGATGAAAAACTCATAAGCAATCCAAGGCAAAAAGTGCATGATTATGGGTTTGATCTGGCAAAGGCCGAGGATGAATTGGCAATAGCTCGGGCAAATTTGGCAAAAAATGTGGAAGAACGGACAAGGTTTGCTCAGCAGTTAAGGCAAAATTATGACAAAGGAGTCACGTTCTTAAAGAAGAAGCTGACTACTCTTGAAAATGAAATGGTCCAGCAAATAAAAGCTTTCAAAGCGGAAAGAGAGTATTGCTATACATTGATTTCTCGATTGGAAGAAGACGTACAACAATCGTAATACCAAAACCATACTGCCACGCAGGTGTTGGAGGCCCGATCTCAGCAAATTGGATGCCTGCTTCAAGAAAAGGGTGTCATTAGAATGAGGATTTAAGAAATTGCTGATTATGTTGTAATGAAGTGCCATGAATGCGAAGTTATGACCAGGTCCATGTTCTTTGCTGCTGTGATGACCTTTGTCCGTTAGGTGATGGCTGACTTAGAGTACCTTCAAGAAGAGATTGCACGCAGGCCCGCGTCGAGATCGACTGATGCCCCGCGGGCTCCGAAGTAGCGTTGGAGGCTCTTATGTATTCCTAATTTTTGGCTTTGAGTCTGTATTTTACCTTTTTGAGTCTCTTTATCTTTTTCAAGTCTGTTTGTTTTTTCTATTTTGAGTCTGTATTTTTTTTAGTCGTCAGTATTTTCAAGCCTTTAAAATAGAAAAACCCAAAAAGATTTTTTTTAATGAAATATTGAATAAACCCAAAAATTTTCTTTTCTTTTATTCCGCATTTATTCCCTGAACTACCTAATGATCTGATTCGTGCGGCATCATGATACGTAGGCAATCCCTATCGGATTCGATCATAGCTATAGACAATCTGAGTGAAAAATAAACCAAAAAAGAGGGGAAAAAAGAGAGAGAAAGAAAAGGGAAAATTGAGTGAAAAAGAAAGAAAAGAGTGAAGAAAGAAAAGAGCGAAAAACAGCAAAAAAGGAAGAAAAAGAATCAGGATTGGAAATTTGAGAAAAGAGATAGTAAAATCCAGGATGAAGCACACAGCTGTTGCAAAAACATTTAGAAACGTTTAACTGTTCAGGTGCATTGCATCCACAATATACGATTCCCTATATGTTAAATGTCTCAAACTAACCAGTTTGTTGTGTGTGCAAATAAGACATGTCCTGTTTCAGGTGGTTGGTTGTGTGATAATCTGGCTTCCCATCCTTACTTCACAAGATCCAAAGGCAGTGTTACTATGGTGTCCGAAAGTCATCTACCAATTATTAATCCTTCTGAAGATAGCCCGGTATCGGTTATCCCACAGTCAGAATCAGCAGATGCTGAAGAAAATAGAAGGTTGCGGTGCCGTATGTTAGAGATGTGGGACGCTTGGTTCAATGGCAAAGAACCGCCCAGTACAATCCCTGGATTTTTTGAACTGCTTCTCAAGACAAGCAGAACCTCCAACGTTCCCATTCCCGTAACCAACCCATTCATCCCGTTTGGGTACCCCACTATATCAGCTAATTTCACCGGTATACCTTCTAAGGTTCGCCTACAGGCACCACTTTCGGGAATATCTTCTACAGTATTCGCCGCACCACCATTCTATACTACGGCACAGCCAATAGCGCCTAGGCCATGCTTCGAACCGTCAGCTTTCACTTTAAAAGTACCACTTTCAGCTAGACACAACTCATGTCACCCCAAACTCCTACCCTTAGCACCCGCAATACGAGTCTCCAGTAGAATAGGAAAGAACGGCAAGAAACCCCGAGCAAGAAGAAATGGCTCGGAAGATGAAAATTCTCGAACAAAGTCTTAAGAACATGCAAGGCCTGAGTTGCCAAAAGAGTGTTTCGTACTGCGATCTGTGCATGTTTCCTCATGTTCATTTTCCCGTTGGCTTTAAATTGCCAAAATTCGAAAAATATGACGGGCACGGAGACCCGATCGCTCATTTGAAAAGATATTGCAATCAGCTGAGAGGGGCGGGTGGAAAAGAAGAACTTTTGATGTCCTATTTTGGGGAGAGCTTGACGGGAATTGTGTCAGAATGGTACATGACCAGGACATCTCCCATTGGCATATATGGGACGATTTGGCCTGAGATTTTGTCAGGCAATTTCAATACTATGTTGATATAGCTCTAGATAGGAATTCCCTGACTAATTTCAAGAAGAAAACCGCTGAAAGCTTCCATGAATACGCTATCAAGTGGCATGAGCAAGCAGCCAGAGTGAAACCGCCTATGGATGAGACAGAAATGGTCAATATTTTCTTGCAGGCCCAAGAGGCCGTTCAAAACATGATGTCTGCCATGGGCAAACCTTTTGTAGAGGCTATAAAAATCGGAGAAATGGTAGAAAATTGCCTGAAAACTGGTCAAATCATAAGTCAATCTGCTTTGAGAGCCACCTCCCAAGCCATCCAAAACGGCTTGGGAGGTTTAGCAAATCAAAAGAAGAGGGAAGAAGGAGCCATGATGGCTTCAAGTTCGAGAGGCCCCCGTCTATCCCAGGATCATTCTTACCTACCTTCAAGAACCCCACAACACTACTACCCCCATCAAGATGCAGCATATGCCGTGGCACCGCCTCCCTCTGCGGTGATGAATGCCCAACATTATACATGGCCATAACAATACTACAACCAAAACCGAGCCCCACCTCCCAGAAATAATCATCCTCACCAAGCTCCATATAACCCCCGTCCACCACAAACAATTACCAACATAATACATGCCCCCGTGAGCCTCCCAGGAGAAACGACTTCATCCCTATTAGTGAGTCCTACTCTAGCATGTTTTCGAAATTAATCCAGATGGGTCTACTGTAATCTGTGCCTCCAAACCGGCAATATTCAGAATCTCCATCATATCGGCCCGGTACTAGGTGTGCCTATGAATTGGGGGCAGGGGGTCGTGATACGAAGGATTGTTGGACTCTCAAGAGGGCAGTTGAGTATTTGATAGAACGAAAACAAGTGGTGCTGAGGGACGAGGAAGTCCCCAATGTGACTAACAATCCATTACTGGCTCACAATAACGGGCCGGTCATTAGAATGATCTGTGATGATAAAGAGTTTGATCCCGCCTTGAAATCTATCATCGCTATTTCTGATTCAGAGGCAAGACCTAAAGCGGAGGCAAAACAAGCCAGAAATGAGAAGAAAATCACTCAAATCCCTCTAGTTGCAGAAAAAGCTGTAGAAACAAATACTGGGGCAGCACTTGCTAGGGACGCAATTCTCTATGTTCCTAGGGCCCTAAAGAAAGAACAGCTCATGTTGAACACTCCCAAAAGATTTGAGCAGAGGAAAGTTGTGCTAAATGTGCCAAAGTTGTATGTGCCAAAAGGGGCTTATGTGGCGCGGGGGCCGGTAATTTCACCAAGGCTGACTGAGCCCGTGGTTATCAGCCGCGCACCACATAGCCCTATGAGAGACCCACTGTAGTTTCCTTGAATTACAACAAAATAGTGGTTACTTACAAGGGGAAAGAGATTATGGGAGAGGTGAACGAAATGAACCAATCTGGGAAGTACCACAACCCGGAAGAGTTAAAGAAATCAAAACTGAACAAGGAGAAACGGTTTCCACCCAAGAAGCTTGTGAGTGCTGAAGAAGCAGAAGAGTTCTTCTGAAAAATGAAAACTTCGGAATATGCCATAGTTGATTAACTCCAGAAGACTCCTTCCCAGGTTTCGCTTTTATCCCTACTACTGAGCTCAAATGAACATCAGAAGGTACTCTTGAAAACATTGAATGAGGCATATGTCCCGGTTGAAACTTCAGTCGAACAATTGGAAAGAATAGCTGAACGTTTTTTCGAAGTCAACATGATTTCTTTCAGCCGTGATGACTTGCCCCTAGAGGGATCCGCCCACAACAAAGCCCTTCACTTCACTGTCAAATGCGAAGGTTATTATGTGAAGAGGGTCATGTTGGATGGTGGGTCCGGGGTCAACATTTGCCCTCTCTCAACGCTTCAGAGGATAGAAATTGGAACAGAAAGAATTCGACCAAACAATGTCTGTGTGCGCGCTTTTGATAGTGTCAAGCGAGATACAATAGGGGAAATCGATTTGATTTTGACTATCGGCCCCGTGGATTTCGAAGTGACTTTTTAGGTTCTAGACATGGATACGTCATGTAATTTTCTCCTCGGAAGGCCATGGATTCATGCTGCAGGAGCTGTGCCATCCACTCTCCACCAAATGGTCAAGTTTGAACATGAAAACCAAGAAATTGATGCCCATGGGGAGGATGAACAGTCCATTTACAGGGATCCTTCAGTCTCATGTCTCGAAGCTAGGAAGGGAAGTGAGCACATTATCTATCAAGCCTTCGAAATTATGCTCGCTGACCAATGCGAAGAAGGGGCCCCGTCCCTCAACCTTGCTTATCTAATGCATCGTTCATGGTTGCCAGTGAAATGATTAAACATGGGTACAAGCCCGGAAAGGGGCTCGGGATATCTCTACAAGGCATCACATAGCCCATCACTTCGACCGCCAATGAGAAGTTCTTCGCCGTAGGTTTCCAAGACACAAATTACCGATATAAGATGGGCTGATGAGCGCAAGAAAAATGGATGGGTCCTGCCCTAGCCCGTTCCGCATCTCGCCAAGTCATTTGTTAAACCCAAGTATGTAGAAGAAGAGGAAGAAGTGGCCTTCACGGCCGAGGAGATTGAGGATATTTGTGAAGCCATAAAATAAATGTTGTACGAGTCCCACATGGTCCAGCCTGGGGAAGGCCCGAGCATTGCTGAGGTGTTGTACATGGGACCAAATTCCAAACTTCAGAATTGGAAGGCTACCCCATTCCCTGTTAGGCGAGGATCCCGGTAGTCCAGTCTTGCCATCTCTTCTACATTACGAGTTATTTCAGGGTGTAACTCGTATGTTTTGATTTTATTGTCTTTTGATTTCGGTGTAAACCCTCCTGTCTTCAATTCAATTCAATGAAATCAATATCTCATCGTCAATGGATGTCTCTTTTTTTTTTCTTTATTCTAATTTTGCTATTTTTCTTATCTTCTTCTTTTCAGTTCTAATAATGCGGAGTTAAATAACATGACATGCTTGCGAACTTCATGCCCAGATCCTAAAATGCTGTCTAATTGTGAAATAATGAATCAAGAACCAGAATATGATGAAGATGAGGCTTTTAGGGAAATAAATCGAGAACTGGAACAATTTGAGAATAAGCCTAAGCCAAACTTAAATGAAACCAAACCACTTAATTTGGGTAGTCCAGAGGAGGTCCGGGAAACCATGATAAGCATTCACGCCGATGAAAGAACTAGAGATGCATTGATCCAACTTTTGTTTGAATTCAAAGACGTATTTGCATGGTCCTATGATGATATGCCAGGAGTGAGTGTTGATTTGGTAGTGCATAAATTGCCAACTTATCCCGATTATCCGCCTGTCCAACAAAAGTAGAGAAAGTTTAAGACAGACATCAGTGATAAGATCAAAGAAGAAGTCACCAAACAATTGAAAGCTGGTGTGATCCGAGTAGTCCGATACACCGCATGGTTGGCTAATGTTCCCAGTGCTAAAGAAAGACGGGAAAACCCAAGTGTGTGTTGATTATCGGGATTTGAACAAAGCAAGCCCCAAGGACAATTTTCCATTGCCAAACATCCACATCCTTGTCAACAACTGTGCTAAACATGAGATACAATTTTTCGTGGATTGTTATGCTAGGTATCACCAGGTTCTGATGGATGAAGAAGACGTAGAAAAGACGGCTTTCACCACACCTTGGGGCACTTACTGTTACAGGGTCATGCCATTTGGTTTGATGAACGCCAGGGCGACTTACATGAGAGCTATGACTGCCATCTTCCATGACATGATGCACCAGGAAATCGAGGTGTATGTGGATGATGTGATCATTAAATCCGTAACGCAAGAAGACCATGTGCGGGATTTGAGAAAGTTCTTTGAGCGCCCACGCAGGTATGATTTGAAATTGAATCCAGCTAAATGTGCATTCGGAGTCCATCTGGAAAACTTCTGGGGTTCATAGTCAGCCGGAAGGGTATCGAGTTAGATCCCACAAAGATAAAGTCTATTCGGAATTTACCACCTCCGAGAACCAAGAAAGAGGTCATGAGTCTGCTAGGAAGGTTGACTTACATCAGCAGGTTCATTGCTCAGCTTACTACCACGTGCGAGCCCATATTTAAGTTGCTGAAGAAAGATGCGGCAATCAAATGGACAGATGAATATCAAGAAGCTTTTGATAAAATCAAAGAATATCTATCGAATCCGCTAGTGTTGGTTCCGCCTGAGCCAGGAAGACCATTGTGTTGTACCTGACGGTCTTGGAAAATTCTTTCGGCTGTGTCCTGGGGCAACATGATGTGACCAGGAAGAGAGAGAAAGCCATAACTGAGCAAGAAGTTTACTAGTTATGAAACCAAGTATACTTTGTTGGAAAGAACTTGCTACGCTCTAACTCGGGTCACCCAGAAGCTCAGACATAATCTTTTGGCCTACACAACATACCTCATAACCAGAATGGATCCTCTGAAGTACATTGTCACGCCCCGAACCATGGCCTGGGCGTAACACGGCACTCGGTGCCTAACTACATGTGACCTAGCGAACCAACTGGGTGGCTAGATCAACATGTGGTATAACTGTCAGATGAATAGAAACATTCAACATGTTGATCTACTAACGAGTCTAAGTGAAATATCATAAATGCAGAAAGTACTGAAAAGTCTGCAAATATAAACGAGTAGCGGACAAGGCTAACATATAAAAGCCTGCTAATAGCTGACTGACTGGCTATAGTCTACGAAGCCTCTAAAGAATACTGAAATGCTAACTGTTTACTGAGACAACGTCCCCGGTATACCTTATTAACTAAAATATTATAATGACTGAAAAAGGAAGGGATAATGCCCCGAAAGACTTGGGCTCACCAATAGCTGATACGAGATGTCCTAGCAAGCAGAATCGTCAACCTGTAAATCGTTACCTGCATCGCGAGATGCAAGCCCTAGGCAAAAAGGGACGTCAGTACATTTGAATTGCACGGTATGTAAAACAACTGAAGGAAAGAATTGTAAATACTGAAACTGAAACTGATAACTGATAAGTGATAACTGAACTAAACATAGGAAGTAAGGTTGTGAATACTCCCTCTTCTGAATGATGAACCAACTGTTTATCTGAATAAATAGACTGCGGCCTCAGGCCCAATATATATATATATATATATATANNNATATATATATATATATATATATATATATATATATATATATATATATATATATATATATATATATATATATGTGTGTGTGTGTGTGTGTGTGTGTGCTCGCGCGCGCGCGCGCGCGCACGAACTGCGGCCTCGGGTCCAAGTATACGTATACATAACTGCGGCTTCAGGCCCAAAAATGCATAATGCATAAACTGCAGCCTCGGGCCCAAATACAGGTGTTCAACATTCAGGAACTTAGAATCAGGAATTGAGAATCATAATGTAATACATCATACTGAAATACTGAATCATACGGAGTTACATGATACCGGAATAATGAATAGGGCTAGACTGAGATGTGTATTCATAATAAGTTAATTTGTCATAACTGAAACTCATAGAATATTGAATGACTATGAAACTATGCCATCTATAGAATAGAAGTTCTACAACTATTCATGGAACTAAGGCATAATTACTTTCTGAGGAAACTAGTAATAGTCATAATTAATGGGACGTAGGGAGAATCATAGACATTCCCAAACGTAAAGAGTTAGCCTCACATACCTTAACTTCCTGCTCTTGAGCGTAATACAACGTTTTTCAACCCTTTCAACTTTAATCTATAGCAATACAAGTCAAAAGGATTCCATATTAGCTATGATACTCATGTTTTGGTCACTTAAGCATTTTATCAAACAATTGGTGAGAATAAAGCTTCATAGTCCTTATTAATGGTGTCTCTACACCCAATAACCCATTCTTTTGCTCCAAGATAAATTCTAAAGTCTCAAATGGATATAATCAACATCATTCTTTATCACCCATAAGGTAAACAACACCCTTAACCAATAATCAACAATCAACACCCCAAACCTATAACAGTTCATGCTTTTCTATCAAACCCATCAACTCATATCTCATGAACTAGAGTCTATAATCATTAATCCAATGCTAGAATCAATTAGAGGGTGAAGACATTACCTTTTTGAAGTTCAATCCCCTTGAATTTGAGTTCTAGGGTTCCTTCTCCCAACAATGATGTCCCAATCGAATATCTAATGATATGGAGGGTTTACCCATATTAATAAGATGTTGGGAAATTAAAATTAACTTAGAATCACCATTAGAACTTACCTTGGATGGTGGAGGGACCCTTAAGGAGTTAGGTTTTTGAGAGCTCCCTTTTCTAGAGAAAGTTTTTGTGTTTTGGGGGGTGTGGGGGACGAAGTAGGGATTTAAAATGACCCCCACCCCAAGTGCGCCCCCCATGCACCTGAAGGCCTGACCGCGCACCTGGCCGCGCAAAATGTCAGTAACACTGCCACAAGTGCGCGGCCGCGCACGGGGCACGCACTGGGCGTGCATATTGTGCATTGTTCTATAAAAGGCACATAACGTTTTGCACAGAGATCCGTTTGGGCTCCACAATATATCGTTCGAAAGCTATTTCAAATTCCTACAACTTTCATGTTTGGGTTTTCCCAAAGACCTTACATATTTTCACTAAATCCTGCTGCAAGACTGACCTTTTGTAAACTTAGTAGATTTTATCGAATCTTGTACACCTCACTCTTCGTCTTGATTCTAAAATAACTATTTCCACACATATTCATACCAATAGAACTTTACATGTCCAAAATATAATATTACTACTCTTTTAACACATTCATACCTAAGACAAATTTACGGGGTGTTACATTATCTCCCCCTTGGAATCATTCATCCTCGAATGATGGTCCTAGATGCAACAACGACTATCTATGGACATTAAATGGGTGTGATGGTGACATGCGAATACTGAAATATCATGAATACATGTATATCAAACTGAACGAGTATGTGATCACTGAATACTAAGCTGAGTAAATACTGAAAGACATGGAGGTTATAATATAAGGTCTAAATGGAAAGGTTAATTACCTTCCACGTTTGTTTGCTCTTCAAAGAGATGGGGATATCTGGACTTCATGTCCTCTTCGGCTTCCCACGTAGCCTCTTCAATCTTTTGATTCCTCCAAAGCACTTTTACTGAAGCAATTTCCTTAGTTTTGAGCTTACGGATTTGACAATCAAGAATAGCCACTGGAATTTCTTCGTAAGTCAGGCTATCTTTAACCCCTATAATCTTTGTAGGAACCACAAGTGATGGGTCTCCCATGAATTTCTTCAACATGGACACATGAAACACTGGGTGTACAACAACTAATTCTTGTCGCAATTCTAACTCATAAGCTACCTGCCCGATCCTTCGCAGGATTCTATATGGCCCAATACAGCAGGGACTAAGCTTCCCCTTCTTCCCAAATCTCATAACGCTTTTCATAGGCGAAACTTTCAGAATTATCCAATCATCAACTTGGAACTCTAAGTCTCTACGCCGCACGTCCGAATAGGACTTTTGGCAACTTTGAGCCGTCTTCAAATGCTTTTATATCAAGTTGACTTTTTATAGCCTGATAGACCAAATCAGGTCCTAACAACTCCACTTCTCCAACTTTGAACCAACCAATTGGTGATCCACACCTCCCATACAGAGCTTCGTACGGTGCCATCTTGATACTAGAGTGATAGTTGTTATTATAAGAAAACTCAATGAGAGGTAGATGATCATCCCAATTACCTTTAAAATCGATAACACACGCCCTCAACATATCCTCAAGAGTCTGAATGGTGCATTTTGACTGGCTATCTATCTGAGGATGAAAAATGGTGCTGAGGTACACCCTTGTGCCCAATCCCTTCTGAACGGATTTCCAAAAGTTCGATGTGAACTGAGCACCACAATCAGAGATGATTAACAAAGGAGTCCCATGCAATCGGACAATTTCTTGGATATACAACTTGGCGTAATCCTCGTCCGAATCTGTAGTCTTCACTGGCAAGAAGTGAGCTGACTTGGTAAGTCGGTCTACAATCACCCAAATCAAATCATGCTTCCGAAACGAGCGAGGTAGACCTGTTATGAAGTCCATGTTTATCATCTCCTATGTTTAGCCACGAAATCTGCTATATTCTTTTTCATATCGTTCCACCAATAAATCTCCTTAAGATCATGATACATCTTTGTGGAACCTGGGTGAATAGAATACCTGGAATTGTGGGCTTCTGACATAATCCGCTCTTTGAGCCCATCTACGTCTGGAACGCATAGTATGCCTCTGTACCTCAAAGTACCATCATCTCCCCTTGTTCAAAAGCCGTAGTCTTGTGATTGTGAATTCCCTCCATCAGCTACAATAAGTAGGATCAGTGAACTGTTTTCCTTCACTTTGGCTACTAAGGAGGATTCAGCCCTGTTGTGGAGAACAACGACACCATCTTCAGAGTCCAAAAGTCGAACTCCTAGACTTGCTAAGCGGTGGACTTCCTTCATCATAGTTCGCTTGTCTTCCTCAACATGAGCTAAGCTTCCTATAGAACGCCGACTGAGAGCATCAGCTACAACATTTGCTTTGCCCGGATGATAGAGGATATCAACATCATAATATTTAAGTAATTTTAGCCACCTCCTCTAACGTAGATTCAATTCTCTTTGCTTGAAGATGTACTGGAGACTCTTGTGATCTGTAAAAATGTCAACATGTACCCCATATAAATAATAGCGCCAGATCTTAAGCGCAAATACCACAACTGCTAATTCAAGATCATGAGTCGGGTGATTCTTCTCGTGAGCCTTAAGTTGTCGATCCGTAGGCTATGACTTTACCGTGCTGCATTAATACACACCAAGACCAACCCCTGAAGCATCACAATAAACAACGAACCCTTTGGTTCCTTCCGATAGTGTCAAGACCGGAGATGAAGTCAACCTCTTCTTTAACACCTCAAAACTTTTCTCGCAAGCATCCGACCATTGAAACTTGACTTTCTTCTGAGTTAATCTAGTCAAAGGGGACGAGATAGAAGAAAATCCCTCTACGAAACGCCTATAATAGCCTGCTAGACCCAAGAAACTTCTTATATCGGATGCTGAGGCGGGTCTAGGCCAATTCTTCACTGCCTCTATTTTCTTAGAGTCCACCTTCACGCCCTCCTCTGAGATGACATGGCCCAAAAACGCTACTGATTTCAACCAGAATTCAAACTTAGAAAATTTTGCATATAGCTTGTGATCCTGCAGTGTCTGCAACACAATTATGAGATGTTCTGCATGGTCAGTCTCGCTACGGGAATAAATCAAGATGTCTTCAATAAACACCATAACAAACAAATCAAGAAAAGGCTTGAAGACCCTATTCATAAGTTCCATGAAAGCTGCTGGTGCATTTGTTAAACCAAATGACATTACCAAAAATTTGAAATGCCCATATCGAGTTCTGAAAGCTGTTTTTGGAATATCAACTTCCTTAACCTTCAACTGATGACATCCCGATCTGAGGTCAACCTTGGAATAACACTGGGCACCCTGAAGTTGATCAAATAAATCATCTATTTTGGGAAGATGGTACTTGTTCTTGATGGTGACTTGATTCAACTGACGATAGTCAATGCACATGCACAAAGACCCATCCTTCTTTCGGACAAACAAGACCGGTGCACCCCAATGTGAGATACTTGGCCTAATAAATCCCTTATCTAGAAGATCTTTCAATTGGACTTTTAGCTCTTTCAACTCTGCTGGAGCCATTCTATAAGGCAGGATAGATATCGGCTTAGTGCCTAGAAGTAGATCAATTCAAAAGTCAATCTCTCTTTCGGGAGGGATTCCAAGAAGATCTTCGGGAAACACTTCTAGGAATTCATTTACAATTGGTACCGACTGGAGAGCGGGAATCTGAGCATCTGCATCCTTAACTCGAACCAGGTAATAGATATACCCTTTGGAGATCATCTTTCTGGATTTAAGATAGGAAATAAACCTACCCCTAGGTGTTACTGCATCACCCTTCGATTCTAAGACTGGTTCACCGGGAAATTCTAAACTTACTATTTTGGTTCTACAACCCACTGTGGCATAACAAGACTCTAACCAATCCATGCCCATGATTACATCGAAGTCTACCATCTCCAATTCTACTAAGTCTGCCACAGTAAGACGATGATACACTTTGACTGGACATCCCCTATAGATACAACTTGCTATAACTGATTCTATAACTGGAGTGGACACTTCAAAGGGTTCACACAACTTTTCTGGTTCTATCCCAAATTTCTTAGCAATATATGGGGTTACATAAGATAGGGTGGATCCCGGATCTATTAGAGCGTAGACATCAAAAGTGAATATTTTTAGCATACCTGTGACAACATCTCCACGAGCCTCTGTATCCTGACGGCCTGCCAGTGCATACAAGCGGTTTCGACCACCGCCTACATTACTAGACTTTGCCGCACCACGCCCTTGTTGGTCCTGAGAGTTATGAGGGGCTGCCGAATTAGTGGACTGAGCTACATTGCCTCCATTGTTATGCTTTGCTAATGGACAATCCCTAAAGAAGTGGCCCTGCTGACCGCACCCAAAGCAACTATTTGTGCCCGAACGACACAACCCTGGGTGCCTCTTACCACACGTGTTGCAAATAGGGTAACCAGGGACTCTGTAGCCCATACTAGCCTGTGACTGTCAGTCTGCTGCTCTGAAGTTCTGGTTTTTCTTGTTAAACTTTGACCTATGAACTGGTGCACTAGCTGGAGATAGAGCAGGTGCTGATTTTGATTTCTTGAAGAACTGGCGATTGCCTCCTACTTGAGATCCCCCATGGCTAAAATTTCCTGCAGACTTAGCTCTCTTACTGAATTCCCTCTCCTTCTCTCTCTGTAGCCGCTCTTCTTCCTTCAACCTGTCTTCGTTCCCTTGAACAAAGGCAACCATCTTAGTGATGGTCATGTCATTATTCTGAGCAGCTATACTAGCATCAACAAACAAATCATCTGAAAGCCCTAACACAAACTGTCTAACTCTGGCCCTCATATCACGTACCATTTCGGGAGCATACTTGGCCAGAGAGACGAACTTGAGGTAGTACTCATTCACACTCATATCATTCTGTCTGAGTCACTCAAACTTCAAAGCCTTAGCTTCCAAGACCTCAATGGGTAGAAATTGCTCAGGGAATGCACCTGCAAACTCCTTCCAAGTCGTAGGAGCCGCATCCTTCCCATGTTTCATACCAAGTGTTAGCAACATCTTTCAGCTGGTACGCAGCAAGCTCTACTGCCTTAGTGTTTGTAGCATGCATCACTCGAAATATCTTCTAAACCTCATCAATGAAGTTTTGCGGATCCTCATCCTTTATGGACCCTGTGAAAATCGGAGGTTTCATGTTGAGGAATTCCCTGGACCTGGAACTAGCTGTCTTATGAACAACACTTGTTACCTGCCTTTGAGCCTGAGTAGCAACAATCTGGGTGAGCAACCAGATAGCTCCCCTGACATCCAAGTCTGAAGCACTGGGCACGGAGCCCAATGCAACCCCCTGGGTTGGAGTGTCCTCCTCCTGAGCAGCATTAGTCGTAGCCCCCTGGCTAGTAGCTGAGGCCCTCCTGGTGTACTTTCTTTTTGCAGGAATTTTTTTGAAATACGTAATTCGTATGAGTTAGAAGGATTCCTGAAATCATAGCTCTAACTGCATGATCTAGAGTATGAAAGAAATGCAACAATCCTAAATGTCTTGGTGGTCAACTGTTTACATATGTGGCGTGCACACACACATAAAAATGACCCCACTAGACACGGCTTCATAGACTCCCTAGGACTCATGAACCTAGAGCTCTGATACCAAGCTTTGTCACGCCCCGAACCATGGCCTGGGCGTGACACGGCACTCGGTGCCTAACTACATGTGACCGAGTGAACCAACTGGGTGGCTGGATCAACATGTGGTATAACTGTAAGTTGAATAGAAACATTCAACATGTTGATCTACTAACGAGTCTAAGTGAAATATCATAAATGCGGAAAGTACTGAAAAGTCTGCAAATATAAACGAGTAGCCGACAAGGCTAACACATAAAAGTCTGCTAATAGCTGACTGACTGGCCATAGTCTACGAAGCCTCTAAAGAATACTGAATTGCTAACTGATTACCGAGACAAGGTCCCCGGTATACCTTACTAACTGAAATACTATAATGACTGAAAAAGGGAGGGATAATGCCCTGAAAGACTGGGGCTCACCAATAGCTGATACGAGATGTCCTAGAAAACTGAACAAAACATAGGAAGTACATTTGAATTGCACTGGTATGTAAAACAACTGAAGGAAAGAACTGTAAATACTGAAACCGAACTGATAACTGAACAAAACATAGGAAGTAAGGTTGTGAATACTCTCTCTTCTGAATGATGAACCAACTGTTTATCTGAATAAATAGACTGCAGCCGCAGGCCCTATATATATATATATATATATATATATATATATATATATATATATATATATATATATATATATATATATATATATATATCTGTGTGTGTGTGTGTGTGCGCACAAACTGCGACCTCGGGCCCAAGTATACGTATACATAACTGCAGTCTCAGGCCCAAAAATGCATAAAGCATAAACTGCGGCCCCGGGCCCAAATACAAGTGTTCAACATTCAGGAACTTAGAATCAGGAACTGAGAATCATACTGCAATACATCATACTGAAATACTGAGTTACATGATACCGGAATAATGAATAGGGCTAGACTGAGATGTGTATTCATAATAAGTTAATTTGTCATAACTGAAACTCATAGAATATTGAATGACTATGAAACTATGTCATCTAGAGAATAGAAGTTCTACGACTATTCTTGGAACTAAGGCATAATCTTTTTGAGGAAACTAGTAATAGTCATAAGTAATGGGACGTAGGGAGAATCATAGACATTCCCAAATGTAAAGAGTTAGCCTCACATACCTTAACTTCCTGCTCTTGAGCGTAATACAATATTTTTCAACCCTTTCAACTTTAATCTATAGCAATACAAGTCAAACGGATACAATATATGCTATGATACTCATGTTTTGGTTACTTAAGCATTTTATCAAACGTACAATCAACATCATTCTTTATCACCCATATGGTAAACAACACCCTTAACCAATAATCAACAATCAACACCCCAAAACTATAATCGTTCATGCTTTTCTATCAAACCCATCAACTCATCTCATGAACTAGAGTCTATAATCTTAATCCAATGCTAGAATCAATTAGAGGGTGAAGACATTACCTTTTTAAAGTTCAATCCCCTTGAATTCGAGTTCTAGGGTTCCTTCTCCCAACAATGATGTCCCAATAGAATATCTAATGATATGGAGGGTTTACCCATGTTAATAAGATGTTGGGAAACTGAAATTAACTTAGAATCACCATTAGAACTTACCTTGGATGGTGGAGGGACCCTTAAGGAGTTAGGTTTTTGAGAGCTCCCCTTTCTGGAGCAAGTTTTTGTGTTTTGGGGGTGTGGGGGACGAAGTAGGGCTTTAAAATGAGCCCCACCCCAAGTAATTCCTGAAGACACCATTGCTTGGAAAATGTTCTTTGATGGAGCTGTAAAAGCAAAAGGTGTCGGAATTGGGGAAATTTTGATTTCGCCCACCGGTCAGCACTATCCGACCACAGCCCAGCTTCGGTTCTTCTGTACAATCAACACTGCCAAGTATGAAGCTTGCATTTGGGCAAGAATATGGCAGTTGATCTGGATGTTGGGGAGTTGTTAATCATGGGAGATTCTGACTTGATTATCCGGCAAGCTCAGGGCGAGTGGGAAACTCGAGATATCAAACTCATCCCGTACAGACAACATGTGAAAGATCTCAGCAAACGGTTCAAGTCCGTCGAATTCAGGTATATTCCTCGATTCCACAATGAGTTAGCTGATGCACTAGCTACCTTGGCTTCAATGCTGCCGTATCCAGGTAATGTCCATATTGACCTGTCGGAGATCCAAATTCGAGAAAGACATGGATATTGCAATGCAGTTGAAATAGAACCCGATGTTCAGCCATGGTATCATGATATCAAAAGGTTTTTGAAAACAAAGGAATATCCCGAGCAAGCCAGTGGAGAGCAAAAGAGAACCATTAGAAGGCTTGCCAGTAGTTTCTTCTTGAGCGGAGAAGTCTTGTACAAAAGAACTCTTGATTTGAATCTTTTGAGGTGTGTAGATGCCCAAGAAGCTGAAAAGAAACGAAGTGCTATGTGGGCCCCACATGAACGGATATGTCCTTGCAAAGATAATCCTGCGGGCAGGTTATTACTGGATGACCATGGAAAAGGATTGCTTCATTTTTTTCCGGAAGTGCCATCAATGTCAGATACACGGTGACCTGACTCATGCACCGCCTTCAGAGTTGCATCCTATGTCAGCACCTTGGCCATTCGTTTCTTGGGGTATGGATGTCATTGGGCCAATCGAGCCGAAAGCTTCAAATGGGCACAGATTCATCTTGGTTGCCATTGATTATTTTACAAAGTGGGTTGAAGCAGTTACTTTCAAAGCCGTCACCAAGAAAGCGGTGGTGGACTTCGTGCATTCCAACATTATTTGTTGTTTTGGTATTCCTAAAACTATTAATACAGACAATGCTGAAAATCTGAACAGCCACTTGATGAGGGAGGTATGTGAAAAATTTAAGATTACGCATCGTAACTCTACCCCTTATCGGCCAAAAGCTAATGGCATCGTTGAAGCTGCAAACAAGAATATCAAGAAGATCCTCAGAAAAATAATTCAAAGTTCTAGATTGTGGCATGAAAAGCTACCTTTTGCATTATTGGGATATCACACAACCATCCGCACATCAGTTGGAGCCACGCCCTATTTATTGGTTTACGACACTGAAGCTGTAATACCCGCAGAAGTTGAGATTCTCTCTCTTCGAATCATTGTTGAAGCTGAGATCGAGGATGATGAATGGATCAAGACCCGGTTGGAACAATTAACTATGATTGATGAAATGGATGGCCGCAGTTTGCCACGGGCGGTTGTACCAACAAAGAATGGCCTGTGCCTACAACAAGAAAGTGCGGCCTAGAAACTTTGAAGTGGGGCAACTCGTTCTGAGGCGTATTCTCCCGCATCATGAGGAAGCAAAAGGAAAATTTCTCCAAATTGGAAAGGTCTGTACATTATAAGAAAATTGTTGCCGAAAGGAGTGCTGTCAATGCAGATGGTATTATGTTTGACCCTTTTACGCAATTTTAATGCTCTCTGATTGGGATGACGAAGGGTTTCATTCCCGCTACCCAAACACTACCAACCCTTGCAAACCCTTTGAGCAGGTTCCCTTTTTCTTTGATTACCCTCTTTGGAACCTGAAAATTATGTTTAAAAAAATATGAGAAAAAAAAGATGAAAAGAAAGAAAACAAAAGAAATAAAAAAAAAGTTCCTTGAACTACGTTCGACTTGATTCCGAAAGGATACGTAGGAAGCCTCTCTCTAGGGTTCAGTCACACCAAAATAAAAATCCACATTCCCCAATTTTTAAACTGGGGAAGACGTTATAATGGTTCGACGATGGTTTCGCCTGAGGGGTTCCAAAGTTGTAATTCAATCCAAATCTTTTTTACCCAAATCCTTTACAAGTCCTTCTGATCAATCGGTGAGAATGTTCAAGGATCGGAGAAAACAGCTAACTGGATCCGATGCAACCAAAATGAGAGAAGTAAAATGAGAGAGTCTTATCGGTGAAAACCCTCACGGGCACCATAAGGCGATGGTAAGCAGAGAAATTGAGAATGAGAGAGTCTTGTTAGCAAAAACTCGCGAAGAGCACTATAAGGCGACGTTGAGAAAAGGAATGAGAGAGGTCAGGCGACGTTGAGAAAAGGAATGAGAGAGGTCAGCTGGTGAAAACCCGCAAAGGGCGCCATTGATCGAAGAGAGGATCCTTACAGCCATCGGCATCGACAGAGTCTTGGCAAGGTTTCTCGATTTTGAGGCAAAAGTTGTGATGAATTTCTGAAAGTTGAATAGTTTACACAGATCAGGCATCCAGTCCAAGAGGCATGTTATGTTCATTGAAGTCCGCATGCACTCTAGATAAGTCCTTCTTTCTTTTCCCTGAAAGGGATACCTCTCGTCTATATTCATTTATCCATTCCATTGTTTGCTTTTCTTACCTCTCGTCTATATTCATTTATCCATTCCATTGTTTGCTTCTCTTTGAATCCCTTTCAGTCTAACTTATTTCGAAACTAAGACAAAGAAGGGATAGCAAGACTAATTTACAGGGTTCTCACTTGATACAAGACAATATGCAAAAAAAGGCACCCAACCTCGGCATGGGCATCAAGTCGACTACGACTGGCCATGATGGCTGATGTTTCAAAATAAAAATTGTTGAAAGAGGAAATTCAAAGTCCCACAAGTGCAAAATAAAGTTGAAAAGGTTAAGTCCCACGTGACTGACCGTCATGTCTAAGTTTGGAAAAAGCCAGAGGTTCTCCAAGGTTAGAAATGCAATCGGTATTCAGGAAACAACCAGTTGCAGCTGAAAGGGCCGAGATCAAGTGACTGAAACAATCAAGTCCACAAAACCAACCAGCATTTCCAACTGACAAATTGTTCTTTGTTTGAAAAACAGGAAACAGGTGTAATCCAAAGCAACCTTGCAAGAAGCAGGTGCAACCAAAAGAAACCGCACGGAGACTAAAATAGCTCTGCAAGTAATAATCACCCCAAAAAGGAAAGTCTTCTCCAAATTCTTTCCTGCATTTTACTCATTATCTTAATAAATAAATAAATAAAAAGAAAGAAAAGGAAGAAAAAGTTCAAAATCATGGTAGTATAGGGTCTCCAATCCCTAGCTGCATTTTTCAAGATAGGGTCTCCACTCCCTAGTTGATTTTATTTTTAGACATAGGGTCTCCACTCCCTAGTCGCTTTTCCAACATAGGGTCTCCACTCCCTAGTTGATGATTTTTAGACATAGGGTCTCCACTCCCTAGTCGCTTTTCCAACATAGGGTCTCCACTCCCTAGTTGACGATTTTTAGACATAGGGTCTCCACTCCCTAGTCGCTTTTCCAACATAGGGTCTCCACTCCCTAGTTGATGATTTTTAGACATAGGATCTCCACTCCCTAGTCGTTTTTCCAACATAGGGTCTCCACTCCCTAGTTGATCATTTTGAGACATAGGGTCTCCACTCCCTAGTCGCTTTTCTAACATAGGGTCTCCACTCCCTAGTTGATGATTTTTAGACATAGGGTCTCCACACCCTAGTCGCTTTTCCAGCATAGGGTCTCCAATCCCTAGTTGATGATTTTTAGACATAGGGTCTCCATTCCCTAGTCGCTTTTCCAACATAGGGTCTCCAATCCCTAGTTGATGATTTTTAGACATAGGGTCTCCACTCCCTAGTCGCTTTTCCAAAATAGGGTCTCCACTTTTAGACATAGGGTCTCCACTCCCTAGTCGCTTTTCCAACATAGGTCCTCCACTCCCTAGTTGATGATTTTTAGACATAGGGTCTCCACTCCCTAGTCACTTTTCCAATATAGGCTTCCACTCCCTAGTTGATCTTTATTTTTAGACATAGGGTCTCCACTCCCTAGTCGCTTTTCCAACATAGGGTCTCCACTCCCTAGTAGATGATTTTTAGACATAGGGTCTCCACTCTCTAGTCGGTTTCCCAACATAGGGTCTCCACTCCCTAGTTGATAATTTTGTAGACATAGGGTCTCCACTCCCTAGTCATTTTTCCAACATAGGGTTTCCACTCCCTAGTTGATCTTTATTTTTAGACATAGGGTCTCCACTCCCTAGTTGCTTTCATTTTAGACATAGGGTCACCATTCCCTAGTCTCTATTTTTTCCAGGGTACACCAATCCCGACTTCTATTGCTTTCAATAATAAAATAGTATAGAGTTTTGTTACAAATAACTCACAAAATTTTCTTAGTAAATGGGGCAGAAAATTTTGTTCGTTCATTTGTTTTGGTGTTAGAGCAGGTTTTTACCTCGAGGCACAGGGTTCGAGATGACCAAAAGAAAATGTCTCAGTCCAAAATAAAGAAAACAAAAGTAAAGAAGTGAATCCAAAGTGCAGAAGCGGAGAAAAGATGTGGGCTGCTCAAGATATGACTGAAGTCGCAAGCTTTGCATGTCCCGTTTTGATCCGAAAAAGATGAAGAAGAATGAACTAACACCTGCAGCTAACAGGCATCAAGATTCAGATCAGAGTCTGGGTGAAGAACCAGCCAAGACTCAAGATCAAGCTTCAGAAGAACTATAGACAGGAATCTTGTAGCTCGTAGCTGATAGGCTTAGTTAGTCTTTTTCATTTTGATTTTGGTGTAATAAGGAGTTCAGCAAGCAGCAACAACAGTGAACTCACAACTTTTCGGTAGTCCCAGCTACCAAAAAATTCCAGAACTACACCGACCTGGTTCCTGTACAGCCAAGGATATGTAGGCAACCTCGGAAGCAAGGTTCGGTCAAACTTTTTCAGAACGCTTCCCATGGAATATCCAAACGGGCAAAAATTGCTCGTATTTGCTCACTTTATCTTTGCCCGAAAAATCTTCGTGTTTCTGAGCAAAGAGAGGCAGCTGTGAGCACGTAATTTTTGCCCGACGAAAAATACTCCTACTAATTCACAAACAATAAATTTGTTTTAATTATTTTAATTCTTATAGAATTTTTAGGAATTTCTTGTTAATTCTTATTTGAATTTAAGTTGCATATTTAATATTTTAAAATTATAGGTAAACATCAAAAAATGTTCAATGCCTCATTTCATAGCACGTAGATTTTAATTGCATTTAGGATTTAATTATTAAGTGCATTATTAATTGAAAATCAAAAAAATATATATATAATTGTCTTGCCTACATTTTAGCTTTTAGTGTTAAATTGATTAGTGTTAAATTAGTAAAATTAAGTAAGATTAATTCTACAAAATAGATTAATCAAATTTAGGATTTTAGTTAATTTAAGGATTTTAATTAATTCAATCATATTTTTAAAATCAAAACAAAAGAAGCAAAGAAAGAGAATTAAAGAAATGATAATCTTGTTTAAGCTGGGCCAAAAGCTTCTCTACGAGGCCCAAATCCTTAAAAATCCACCCCAAGCCCAAGCCCTATACCCCCCCCCCTGTCCGGTTTAGTTTTAATAAAACCAAACGACGCTGTTTGGGTGTCAAGTATTCCCAGCCGTTGATCATTTTAATCTTACGGCTCCTAACTAGTTCCGCAATTATAATAAAACTGTCCTAAGTTCCCCTACTCCCCCCCCCCCCCCCCCCCCCAAACCCCGAATCCTCTCAAACGGTCATTCTCTCTCTCAGATCCCTCCCCCACACCCTGTCTCTCACCACCATCCGCCGCCCACCGAAAATTGCCTGCGGCGGCGGTTGACCTCCAAATCACCCCAAATTTACACCACATAGTCCCCAACCCCTCCTTAATCCTAACACCTTACCAATTTTCCCAAAATTCTCACCGATTTCCTTCAGTGTCGGATCCAAAAAGAGAAGAAAAACAGAAACCCTAGTTTACTTGCCTCTTTGTGATCTTATGAGTTTCAAAACTCGATTTGAGCCAAAATTTACACTAGTTGATTGTTCTTAGCCAGAACAATTGATTAGTGTTTGGCCCATTTCGATGGCGTTCGGAGTAGATGTTCGATCAATTATGTTGGAGGATCTTTCGTGCTATGCCTAGGTGATTTTTCTATTTCCCTTGCTTCATAAGCTTTAATCTTTTCTTCTTACTCTTAGCATATTAGGATTTAATTCTGTGTGTGCATGATTTAATTAGTAGGTAATTACATCATTTTGTCTGAATAATTGATTTAGGATTAATACCTCCTTCTTTTATCATTTTTGTTTGCTTTTCTGTTTTAACCGGACTAATACCTAAAGTCTTCATCTCAATTGCATGCTTAATTAGTTTAATTAATAAGAAGTTAGCATTCAATAAAATCCCTGATTATAATTAGATTTCAAAATATGGCATTTTGTTGTGTGTTGGATTTTTCCTTTTTGAAGCCAGATTGGGCCTGGTCTTGGGCCATTTGGCCATGGCACTTGGCCCAGACCTAAGCAGAGAGTCTGCTTCTAGAAAGTAATAGCTGGCAATTTTAGTTACAAAATATTCCCTCCCCTCTCTCATTTTCCCTAAATTCACGCTGAATTATTCCCTGCCAAACTCTCTCTTATTCACTATCCTGACCACATGCTCACATTCTATAAAAGGGACTCTACACTCCTCACACACACACACGTTAAGACTGCATGTTTTCAAATATCTTTCATTCTTCTTCACTCTCATTTTTTGGAGAAGTTTCTGAAACTCCAGTCCCAAAGGTTCTAAAACAAAAAACTAAAAGAAAAGGTTCAAGGTTTTGTTTTGAGTTCAAATCTTCTGCTACAAGTTCTGGGTTTATAGCTGTTGAAGTTAGAGAAGAGTCACTGTCTTGTTGCTATATTCATTCTCCTGGATTAAGCTGTAAATTTGAGTTTCAGGTTGTTCCTTGTTTTCTGTTGCTATTTCACTGCCAATAGGTGCGTTTATCCATCTTGTTGGTTTCTACTTGGACTATAAATGAAATTAGATTGTTTATGCCGCACTCTTGCAAATTTATCATAATTTCAGCAGTGTAAAGTCTAAATCTGTTGTGGTTTCATCCTTGCTAATCTGTGCAAATGTTGGAATCTTAAGATCATGTGATGCTTTGTTGAATGTCAATAGTTGATTTAACATATGTTAGAATGTCATTTTGTTCCTTTCTTTTTCTTTCCTTTCTTTCTGAAATGTGTGTGAGTTTTCTTTATGTTTACTTCATTGTGAAATGATGCAGGAATTGGTTCATGTTTTCTTTCAATTTGCTCATCATAGTATTTTTAACAAGTGGGGATAGCTCTGTAGCTATTCTGTCACAAAGCTTTAACAAGCCAAAAGATCATGAGATGTGGCGATTACAGAAAACTATTTGTTCATTTGAACGTGTAAGTAGCTTAAAGCATCATCTTAATGTATATCTTGCAACAAATTTTCAGATGTATAAATTAATTGTCAATCGTGTTTAAATCTAGCATCAGTTCAGTTTATTGAAAGTGCTTAATCATAGTTCAGTCAGTTTAGTAGATTAATAATGCATATTATCATTTTTGACCAATCATGTGCTTGTGAACAAACGTGTAACGGATTAGGTGCAGCAAAACAAATTTTCCTTAGGTAAGCTTATGGTATTTTTTTCTTCGTTCATTTGGGCCTTTGCTCGAGGGCTAGACTTCAAAAGAAGTGAGCAGTGGAAGGTCTCGCAGTTGGGCTTCATTTGAAAGCCTATTTGGACGTCAGTCACTTCATGATCGACTTAGAGGGTGTTTGGCTAAGCTTATAAGCTGGTCAAACTGACTTATAAGCACTTTTTGACTTATCTACGCGTTTGGTAAAATTAAAAGTGCTTATAAGCCAAAAGTCATAAGTTGGTCTCCCCCAGCTTATCAAATTTCAGCTTATAAGCACTTTAGGTTTGACCAAAATATTTACTATTCTATCCCTAAAATACTTCTTTTTAAAACAAAACTCTTCGTATACCCAGTTATTCAACTGCTTATTATTAATTTCAGCACTTTTAACCAAACACGTAACTGCTTATTTTTTAAATCAGCTTCAGCACTTAAAAGTGCTTTTCAGCACTTAATGCTTATCAGCTACTCTAAATCAGCTAAGCCAAACGGGCTCTTAGTCTCTTTAAATAAATGTGATCGGCTTTTTTTTTCTTACGATCAATTCATTTGACCTCCTTTCATTTAGTCAAGTAGATGAACCTTCTAATCAATCCAATAGTTAATTTCACAAGGAATTTTTCATAAATTGTGACTTCACAACAAATTTCAAAGTAGTTTAGGAAAACAATTCGTGAATAATCGTAGTTTTGCTTTAGGCACGTAATTAAATCATTACAACTACGGGTACGGTTCCCGTGACGTAGTTGTGATACATAAATTCCAATTCGAGTGTGCGTTACGCGTGACCCGTTCATAACTTCAAACAATAATAAAATAGACATGTTGTAGATCGCTGGTACGGTTCACATGACGCGATTCGTAATGTGTACAAAAATAAACGAGTGCACGATATCGCGACTTGTTCAAACAAACACCATACATAATTAAAAGCGATTCTAAAAAGTCAAAAATGCACAATAGGTTTTTGATATGTATTAATCAAATAATTAGGCCAATTATTAATAGTTGAGCGACCGTGCTAAAATCACGAAACTCGAAAATGCCTAACACCTTCTCCCGGGTTAACAGAATTCCTTACCCGGCCTTCTGGTTTCGCAGACTTTAAAACAGAGTCAAATTTTCTCGATTTGGGATTTAAAATAAACCGGTGATTTGGGACACCATCAAATTATTCTAAGTGACGACTCTGAATTAAATAAATAATCTCATTTCGGTTAATGATACTTTAATTAGAAAAACTCCCTATCCCCTCGGAAAAAAGAAGGTGTGACAGATATAATAACAATAACAATAACAAAGACAATGCAAGTTGATAATAACGATAATTAAAGCATATAAAGAAGGCACAAATTTAACGTGGTTCGGTCAAAATGACCTACATCCACAAGCGGAGAGGAGTAATTTCACTATAACAATCGGTACACAAAAGAGAGTACAAAATTAGAGATGAAACTCTAATCATCCCAAAATATATCTCAAGAGAATAACCTCGCAATAATCACTCACAAAGAAGAGGTTCACTCAAAGTGTTTCCCAACACTAACTCTATGGAATATAATAAAACTCTCTATTACAAGAATACTCAAAATGAGTTTCTAATCAAAATATGGGAGGATTCAAATGAAGTAAGATGGCCTATATTTATAGGGCAAAGTTCTTGGTCCCCAGGGAAAGAAAAAAGAATTAAAAAAAATACTTTTATTCTTTGGCTCCAAGATTGAATACTTTGGCTCCAAGATTGAATATTTTGGCTCCAAGATTAGCCATGAACAAATTTAGTTCATGTCTTACAAATCTCCATATTTGCCTAAATTGGATGATATAGTTATTTTAGTCCACCTCCAAAAAAGCCCCAATGGGCTTATGTCAAAATTTAATGCAATCAAAATCATACAAGTTGTCTGATATCGAAACTGTAGTAGTGCCCATAACAGTAGATCCCAATAAAGTATACAATGAACCAGATCTGTGTGCTTTCATGATCACAAGAGCACGCTGAAAAATTTCCAGAACTCCACCTTCACCAGTGAATTTGCACCCAAGAGATTCTAAAGTGCCCAAAGAGATGAGATTTTTCTTTAACTCAGGAACATATCTAACATTGGTGAGAGTTCTCACCACACCATCGTGCATTTTGATCTGAATTGTACCTTTGCCAATAACGTTACAAGTAGCATTGTTATCCAATTGGACAACTCCACCTTCAACTGAATCATATGTAGAAAACAAGTCCCTGTTGGGACACATATGGTACGAACAACCGGAATCTAAAATTCACTCATTGTCCAATTTGAAACTAATTTCAGTTGCTAAAAATATAGTTCTCTCAATCTCATCAGTTGCTAAACTAGCTTCGGTGGTGTCAGTATCTTTGTGCTCGTTTTTTCTTTCCTTATGCTTTTCTTTATTTTTCAACTTATAGCATTCGGAGATAATGTAACCTTTCTTATGACAATAGCGAAACTCTAAATTATTATATCTGGATGTTGAGTCGGATTTACCCCTAACGAACAAGCCAACTTTCGCTTAAGTTCCGCTAGCTTCCCCAGTAATATCACTATCTATCTGTTCTTTTGATTTTAAGATAGATTTAATATCCTTATAAGAGATATTATCTTTTGCATAAAGCATAGTATCTCTCTTATATGCTTAAAAAATGGGGGTAGAGAACAAAGCAGTAATACGGCTTGATCCTCATCTTTAATTTCAGCATCTATATTATTCAAATCCATAAGAAATGAAGATGTCAAGATGAGAGAGATAGAGGTACCTTTACCCATAGGAGTTGTATAAAGCTTTTGCTTCAGGTAAAGTCTATTTTCCACCATTCTCTTCATATACAAGGTTTTTAATTTTTCCATGCCTTTGGTTGTGGTTTCTACAGAAACTTCACGTAAAACCTCATTTGAGAGATTTAAGATAATATCTGATTTTGCCTTTTTGTCTATGGTAGCAAATTCTTCGTCCGTCATTTTATCCGGCTTTTTCTCCTTTCCTTGCAACCCCAAATCTAAGCCATCCTGAATTAGGATAGCTTCCTTCTTTAATGATCACATTCCGAAATTTGCACTTCAGTCAAATTTCTCAACATAAATCTTTGTTTAGAGTCATATATTGACCACTGAAACAAACCTACCGGCTCTGATACCAATTTGTTAGGATCGAAAATTCGGATAGTGTAGAATTTAGCCAAACAACGATATAATGGCAATAACAAAGACAATGCAAGTTAATAATAAAGACAATAAAAACATATGAAGAAGGCACAAATTCAACGTGATTCGATCAAAATGACCCACATCCACAAGCGACAGGAATAATTTCAACAACGGATACACGAAAGAGAGTATAAAATTAGAGATAAAACTCCAATTATCTCAAAATACATCCCAAGAGGATAATCTCGCAATAATCACTCACAAAGAAAGTATTTCCCAACGCTAAGTCTATGGAATATAATAAAATTTTCTGTTACAAGAATGCTAAAAGTAAGTTTTTAATCAAAATATGAAATGATTCAAATGAAGTAAGACGACCTATATTTATAGGGCAAAGTTCTTGATCCCCAAGTAAAAAAAAAAAAAAAAAAAATTTTCTTTGACTCCAAGATCGAATACTTCGACTCCAACATTAGCCATAAACAAATTTAGACCATGTCTCACAGTATATGACAATTACAGAAAGGTGATTTTCTCTTTTATTATCATAATAATAGGAACACCAACACCTTGCAAATGTTAGCAAACTAACTACTCAGTGTTAGAACTGTACAGCAGAATTTTGTTTTGATTAAAGAGCAACCGGATTCTCTGATCCAAAAAACTTATCAAGAATCAGCTATCTTTTGGCAAAAAGAAAAGGGACAGCCATTGTCCTATTTTTTTTCCTTTACCTAGAATCTCAAAAAAAACCTCGCTAAACTAACATAGTAAACATTCAAAAACTCTGACCATTGCATAAATCCAGTAATCAACGAATAATACTAAATCCATCTGATCAAAGCAGGAGTACATCATCTTGCTAGCCTGCGCGGAAGGTCTCAGTAGAACCCATTGATTATACTCATTACTGAACTAACAGAATTTTATTGGAAGTCAAAGAAACTCAGGTCATCCAAGCTGAAGTTGAAGTCCTCCGGCCGTCCTGGCTTTAGAAAATCAAAATTATAATCATCCACGATAGGTGCTTGCTGCTGCATTTGCTGCGAATCATCCAATGTCTTACCATCTGTATTTTGCAACTGATATGACAGATTCGAAAACTGATTGTTGTCATAAGCAGCACTCTGCAGTCGATACGAAGGATCATAGACATACTGATCTTGATTGACAGGAACAGAACCAGAAACTTGGTTGGGAGCCGAGGCATCCAGTGGAGTCGAATCTAGCACGCCTAATAGCTCATCCACATCAAACATCTCATCATCAAAACATAAGTTGTCAAGATTATTATCCTGTCCACTCTTCACTGAATCGTAATCAAAGGCAACAGGCTCTTCTTTAGTTTCAACAATCTCTCTATTACCCAACTCCCCCTTAGCCTCATCTTTCGCTTCCTCTTTCACTGAGCTTGAAGGTGTTCCAGCTTCATAAAAAGCACTCCTCGCGCCATCACTTCTCGATTCACATTCGAGGTCCTCAAATTTAATCTTAGGAATGTTGGTCTCAGTGAGACTTGAGGCTGTTGTAGAATCAGACTGAGACATTGTAGGCAACGAGGAATCATCCTTATTAGACTCATTCGACGAAGGGTAATTCGGAAGATTAAGCCTAGCACAAGTACCATACATTGCTCTAGCAGCTTCATCATAAGCTAAAGCAGCTTCAATCGCAGTCTCAAAAGTACCTAACCAAAGCCTACTCCCTCTATGTGGTTCCCGAATCTCAGCAACCCATTTACCCCATGTCCTTTGCCTAACACCTCTGTATTTACACCGCCCGTTTTCGGGTCCTCCTTTACCTTTCATACATCCTTTCTTTGATCCTTTAGCAGGAACTTTACGCACCGGTTTCTTCCCATCATCACTAGACTCTAGCTTTTCATTGACCTCTTTCCACTTCGCTAGTGTCTCTGCTACATTCTTTGGTGCATCTTTTCTACTCCTTGATTTCCTCTTTCTTGTATAATCCAATGGTAAAGACATCATATTTGAAGCCTGATCAAGTATAGCCATATCTCTGTTCACGTACATAAAGAGGAAAATTATTATCAGATATAATACTATCTATAGACTAGGTAAGTAAACATCAGCCTTTAATAAAAAAAACATTTCCTTCCTCAGCAAGAAACCCAAAAATAAAAATAACACCTTTTCTTCGCGACCAAGAAAACCAGTTGCATTCGGCCAAAAAAAGAGAAGTCGCAAAATTACAGATTCAATATGAAAAATAAAACGACGGTCCAAAATTACACCAATTTATTTTAACCGTATTCAGCAATAACTCTCAGAGACTATCCACAAACACTCACAATTTTAGCAAAAATATCCAACACGAAACCGGGGCGGATGCAGGCTTGAATATACGAGTTCAAAAAACCCAAAAATTTTAACCCCAAAAAATTTACTAAATACGAAAAAAGCGTAATTAGTCAATTACTAACACATTATGTCGTTTCAGTCCTAAAATCCTTCAAATTTAAATTCGCCTCTAACACGAAGAACATATTAACCAAATATGACAAATTGTGATTTGATACAAGTACATATAAAGGATGAAAATCAACCTACCTTGATATATTATCAGAAAACTGCAGCAAATTCACCTCCTCTTGAACAATCTCCGCAAATCGTTCAATTCGCTTCACAAAACCTTCGCTTTTTTACTTTTCTTCTGCTTTAAATGGAAATTAAACAGAATTGGGCAACAGATCGGAATAGTTTGGTTTGATTTAATACTATTTTGAGAGTGATTTTTTCTTGGACAAGTTTCTTACACGAAGAGAATCAGAAAACCAAGGGAGAGGAAATTCCGAAAGGGTATTTATAGACTTCACCAGATATTTTTAAATTGAGTTTTTTCTTTTTATTTTTTATAATTAATAATTAAATATCTAGTGTTTGTAAATGTGGTGACGTGGCAAGTGCTCGATTGAGTCGTGGCTCTTTGACTGCCGCGGGATATGACACGTGTCAGTAGAAAGTTCACGAATTTCTCGTTTTTCACTTTTCTTTGTGCTGAAGAAATCCTGTTTTGCTTTATATAATTGACCTTAATTTTGAAATATATTTCAATTATGCCATTGGGTTCGAGATTTATCTGATTTCTTCACTAGGGGGTTTCAGAGACTGCCAACTTCCAGGAGACAACCATTACAAGTTGACAAAGTTAGTGGCTAATTATATGACATGTTTAAGGCTTGTTTGTCACAGGTATTTATTAGTTGTGCACACAATTAAAAGACGAGGTAAATATTTTATTGGAAAATATCATTATAAAGTACATATTATTATTTAAAGTTTATTATATCACAGGAAGAATTATCAAAAACTCTTTCCATTTTAATTTATGTAAATTTATGTCCTTTTTAATCCGTGCTAAAAAAATAATTTCCTCTTTTATTTGAAAATAATTTACTTTTATGCATGACCCCTATTTTACGGAAAGAATTACAAGAATACACATGACTTCACATCATAAGAAAAAATAGCCCATGTTTTTAAGTTTTACCCGACCTAGCCCATATATTGTACATATTTTGAAAGCACTAGCAAATTCAAAGTTTGTGTTCTTACAACCGTTGCTTCTAAGAGCTATGGAGTTAAATCTCTGTTCTCACAACTATTGTTTTCACTCTCTCTTCTTCTCACATCTTCTATATATGCTTCAAGGAAGCCGTGTATTTTCTGCTTCTCCCCCCGTATCACCTGGTTGCAATGTAAGAAAAGTGAAGAGTAGAAGTCCACTATTGAAAGCCATTCAAAGCTTTGCTTTCGAGAATATAATTTTTTGAGTTTGTTAGTTGTTTGGATTGGGTATTATTCCAATTGATTGAAAATATCAAAAGGAGTTCAAAATTTAAATTTGAAGTGATTTGGAGTAGATTTGAGCAAGATTTGAGTTAAATTTTAGAAAAGACGCAAGGAAGAACACGAAGTCAGTTTTTTGTATAATTACGTATAATCTTGTATAATAGTGTATATGAGTGTATAAACACATCTTATACACTATTATATAATTTTATGCACCTTTATACAAACGTCTTTAGACGAACTTCTTCTACGATTTTCAGTTGCAATTCTTGTTCAAAACCAGTCCAAATCTCCATTAAATGACTTCAAATTTTATATACAACATCCTTATACTATTTCTAACAAGTCTAAATAACATCCACTCTAGATCTCGCACAAAATCAAACTCGGAATTTAAACCCACATATTAAGCTTGTTAAAAATTTAATTTTCACCACCGAAATGGATTTGGTTTGTTGAATTAATATTTGAGTCACAGTTACTGATTCGAAAATTAACTTAAAAGCTTGAGCAATCTTTTTAAAAATTAAATAGTAATTTCGAGAACCTATTGGAATTGAATGTTGAGTATTAGCTTATTTTTTGGATTAATTAGTTATAAATTAAAATATAGGCTATAAAATTGAGGAGTAAGGAACCCAATTATTCTTATGTCAAATTTTCCTATTTTACGACTTATCCGTAATTCTTAAGTAACATGATAGCTCCACCACATTCTTTTTCTTTTTCTTTGTATGTATTCTTCCTTTTTTTTTTTAAATTTATAAGCTTATATGATTGTCTAATTCAAGTTAACTAATACTATCCCGTGTTCGGAATATACAAAGCTAATTAATCTTTATCCATGCCGTAAAAAGTCTATTTTAAATAATTAAAAATAAATGAATACTTACTATTTCATCTTTATTGTTTGATAATGTAAACAGACTTTTCAACCTATTACTTTAATATTTTTACAGTCATCACTAGCATAGAAATCAAATTGACGCGTGATATCATATCACAAGTGTACATGTACTTTTGCATTTTTTTTAAATCTTTTGTTAACATTTTTTTATTTCATCACTAAATCTCAAACTAATACTTAACCTTTTAACTCAATCAATAACCTATCTATTGGATTGGCTAGCTTATTAATTTTCGATTCCCAATCTCATAATTCTCGTCAAGGGCGGAACTAGAGTATTGGGAGCCGGTTCGGCCGAACTCACTAGCTTTAATACAAATCTCGTATTCGTCTTTAAAAATCTATTGAAGATGTACAAATTATTAATTTAGACTCCAGTAACTAAAAAGGATTAGAATTTCGAACCCATAAGATTGAAATCCTAGCTCCGCCTCTTATTCTCATCCCCATTCTTCATACCCTCCCCTAAAGTATGATAAAATTTCTTGAAAGAAAAAAAAAAGCGAAGTGAATAAAGGAAAATATAATAAAAACGAAAGTTGAGAAATTAACCACTGATACTTGTATTAGGATAGATTGTCTGCATCGTATTTTTTCGGATATGATTCTTTCTCGGACCTTGTATGAATTGTTATCCTACTTTATTGTTACGTAGCAATAGAAGCCTGCTTATGCTGCTTCGGCGGCGCTTTTTCGCCTTCTCTTCGCTCTGGACAGGAGTGCTAGTGGACACAGGGAGGGAGCAGGCGAAGCGTGTCGTTCGTAATAGAAAGAAAGATACCAGTACTTTGCCTCTTTGTTGGACCGCCGGCGCGAACACAGTGGTCTTTGACTGGAGATGCTCTGTGCACTGAACTGCTTGTTTTTTATACTTTTTTCTGTGTTAATTTAAATGATATACTTCCCTTATTAGGTCGTTCCACAAAAAATAATATATTTATATATTTGAAAATAATTTAATTTTAAACTTTTTATTTTACTTACTTTATGCCCCTTAAGTTTATAGGATTATATGTCTCAAATTTTTGTTTTTTAATTTGCGTCAAATCAAACAACATCATCCAAATTAAAATGAAGATAATAAAGATCAAAGCCGCCAGTGTGATTCTCCAAAAAAAAAAAAATAACTGGGGACAATAAGATACCGTTTTGATATTGCATGGCTGACACTTATCAATTTACAAAATGTAACTCGTGGGAAATGGATTGGTTTGACGCGTTGGATAGGCCGATGTCATCAGTGACATCGTTTTCTCTTTTCACGTCTTTTTTTTTTTTTTTTTTTTTTTTTGTCTTTTTTGTTTTTTAAAGAGTTCGTCAACAGTAAGCTGATTGCTCAACCTTGCGGCTCTATGGATAACGACTTTTCCCCTTGCCTACGGTTCCTTTTTTCACGTCACATGGGGTAGCGTACGTGATGGCTGATGCATATCCTCATTTTTAGGGAAAATACACAAATAGTCGTTCTTAGGGTTGTTATTGATGAATTCTTCCGTACTTATTTTATTCTGAAAATTTTAATTAAAAATTTTTATTATAGGACAAACGAAATTTTAATCCCGAAAATTAAATTGAAAAATTATATTCATGACATATTTTTTAATTCTTAAATAGCAATTCTTTAGAGTGGCAACCTAATATCATTTTTGATGGGGATTATCATGTGATAATAGCAATGGCTAGTTAGTTTTCGAACTGACAACCGAAAAATAACCAGCATTTGCAAAGTTATTGAAAAATAGCTATTGTTTTGCTGAAACACTAAAAGTTGCTGCATAATATGGGGGATTATGGAGCTCATGCGTATAAATTTCCAGCATATTATGTTGGAACACCAGCACACGAAAAGTTGCAGCATAATATGCGGGATTATGAAGCTACTACATATAACTTCCCGCATGTTATGTTGGAACTCCAGCACATTATACTGGAAGGTCATATATAAAAAATTCGAACTCCCGCATACTACGCTGGAATATTTCTGGATTTTTAAGGGTGTTTTTGTTCATATTTTATATTTACATGAAAAAGTGGCTAAATTTTGATTACTTTTAAAATTGTGGCTTCAATTATTAATTGTACGTAAAAATTATGTGGGGTAGCCACTTTTTAAAGTGGTATTTACTTTTTATCCAGCAGTTTTAATGCTTAGCAATAGTAGCTACTAGTCTATAAAAAGACAATGTTAACCTTTCCTTCCCAAACGGAAATACACCATTTTCCTTGTCCGGTCTGTAAACATGTCATTCACCACTGTCGGCGAGAACTCACTCTATAACTTGGTTGATCTCTTCCTCCTTCTGCTCTTTTCTGTTTTTTGTTTTATCAGTCTTAATTTCAAGTTTTTGTTTTGTTTTGTTTTTGCTTGTGATTATGATTTTAAAGTTTACGTGGAATAAAAGAAGAATTCTGTTATGATTTTAAAGTTTATGTGGACATGTAGTCCTGAAGTCCAGAACTTAGGGTTACAAGTTCAAAAGTTAAGGACATGTAGTCCTGAAGTCCTGAAGTTAAGTTCAAAAGTCAAGGACATGTAGTCCTGAAGTCCTGAAGTTAAGTTCAAAAGTTAAACATGTAGTCCTGAAGTCCTGAACTTAGTGTTACAAGTTCAAAAGTTAAGGACATGTAGTCCTGAAGTCCTAAAGTTAAGTTCAAAAGTTAAGGACATGTAGGACTTCAAATGTAGTCCTGAAGTCCTGAAGTTAAGTTCAAAATTTGATCACGCCCAACTATGCCTTATAAAAAGGACAATGCAGACGTTGCAAATATAACCTGAGTATTGTGCCCAGAGTCGAATCCACAGAGAATTAACCTATCAATCACTATCTTTAGACCTACTAAACTCTTTAGAATCAATTTCCCAAACGTTGAGAATCACAGTTGATGGTATTTTTAATAACTAAGATCAACAGTAACTAATAGCTACAAATTAAAGATGCTAAGCTGTAAACAATAATGAGAAAGTGCTAAGGTAATGATTTCCCCTATTGATGGAATTCCTTCTGTTTATGCTTCATACAAATTTACCAACACATCTCTATCAATCATAAACGCTCATCTTACCGTAAATCTCTCCCGAGTAATCACAGTAATATACTAATTGCACTCTCCCGAGATACACTAGCTTACTTTATTTAGCACAATTCACTTTAGATTACACCCAAGGCTTCGTTATCCCTAATCCCGCCTTTAAACCCTCGATTATAGATTCCTCTTATACTTTGGGAGTGGTGTTGTTCAACAATAACCTAAATATGCACTCTTTTCCTAGTTATGCACACTAAATAGGCACAGCTAATTGAGGATCCTGTCAATTAACTACAACAAGCACAGAGTTGAACAAATAGAGATTGAAACTAGCAATTTGTATTCACATAAACAAGATGTTCATCCCCCAGTAGGTTCCATCAAAGCCTTAGACAAAGGATTTAGCTACTCATGACTATGGGAAAACAAACTAAGATAGAATTCATCATAACTAGCAATAAAAATCAAAGAAAAGAAGAACTATGTTTTTGGGTATTCTCTCACAATAGTTTTTCTTGCCAAGATACTCTAAAATTCAATACATGCCTCTCTTGGGCGAAGTCTCGTATTTAAACTAGGGTTTAAGTCTAAAAATCCCGTGTTTTACACTTTAGTCCCTGAAGTTTTCTGCTTCCGCCGCGGTTCTGCCGCGGTCGCGGTAAACCGCGGCCAAATGCCTTCTCTGAATCTCATTTTATCTGCAGCTCTCTTCCACCGCAGTTCTACCGCGGTCGCGGTGGAACCGCGGTCAACACAGTTCTCTGAATCTTCAGGCCTGTTCTGCGTGGTTTACTTGGGGAATTTCACAGTTGGCCTCTTTTTCTTCATTTTTGACTCCAAAAGTACTCCCTAGCCTTCCCTGGTCATATATCACCTGCAAATCATGAAAAGCACTAATAAGTGCATTTTGTTATCACTTTTATTATCAAAACTATACAAGAAGGTGGTTATTTAAGGCGTGATTATAGTTAAATTCACCTATTATCAACACCCCACACTTAAACCTTTGCTCGTCCTCGAGCAAGTTAAACCACACTTCTAGGCCTAACCGTTGGATGCATTGCCCAAAAGTTTATGCCACACCCGCCATTATGAAAGAATAACCTAATCAGTGCAACAGTCACACTCAGATGCAGACTCTAATGCCATGACACACTCGTGCTTACTCTAGTTACTCTAACAGAGGTGAAAACTCACTTTTTCTTCCTGAGTCACATGCCCTCACATCACAAATCTGAGAGAAGTTCCACACACAATAAATTAAGCAACAAGGAACCATAGAAAGACAGAATTCACTCACTCTCAGCAAAGAACATTCACATGCCACACAGATACACCATAGGCTTGCCCCTCGTGTAATACTCTACTAATCGAGCTGTTCAGTCAAAGATCAAAAGGTCTTTATTTGGTTGTAATGTCGGCTAAGGGACGGGTAGGATATATTTGGATATAGTGACTAACCTCCCTAAGCACTTTTAATACAAACTTCCTTTTGTTTCAATTTCCATGTTCAGCCCAATCGTTCTTCCACATTTTGTTTCATATTTGCCCCCCACTTTTCTTTAGGTGCACTGGCCTTTTTCGCTTTTCTTTTCTTTTCTTTTCTTTTTTTTTCGTTTTGTTTTGTTTCGTTTTCTTCATCTCTCTCTTTTTTTTAACAGCCATTTCACCATTCAAGTATTTCTTTCCTGATTCCCCTTTTTCCACTCCCCTACTACCCCACACTTTGACTTTTGTATGTTCTTTAATAATTCACGTGCTTCTAGGAGGTACAGGTTCAAACAGTCAAACTACTCAAACACAGGGATGTAGGTTATTATAGGGTTATCAAAGAACAGGCTTCAGGATCAAAGGGATTAACTATGGCAATATGTACAGGTGGATTCATAATTATACAGGCTATACAAAGAAATGCCTCAATCATCTCTAAAACCAGACAACTTCTATTTCGCTTTGCAAACACACAGGGCAAGTTCTAGGTATCGCATGCAAGCACATAATGCAAGTAATAGCTCACACACACATGGCATGTAACTCATTCCGAATCAGCTTATCAACACACTCATACAAGCGTTCAAGCAAGACAAGATGTGCAAAATTAAGGCATCAAAGTATGAGTCTACAAACGAGCCTAGATGTCGCACCCTCAGTTTGTTTTTGTTATTCTCAGGTGTGTACATCTAGGGTTGCATTCTAGCCTTCACCCATCTTGGTCCTAAAACTACAAAAGAAAAATCTACCTAACCCGGTTCAAGAAAAGCCCTTGGAAAGAACCGTGGTCAAAAGAAAAACCAAGGGAGAATTACTACACTACCTAAAAAATAAAATAAAATAAAGAAAAATCTACCTGGACTACTTCCCTCAAGAGTACTGTCCAAGTGGTCCGTCCTCAGGAAGAATCCTTTACAATTTTTTTTTATATATCTGACTTTGACCCTCAAGAGACCCGTCGATAAGTGTCCGTCGTTGGGCCAAGTCAGTTACTTCTAATGTGAGTACAGTCAATTATACACAACAACATCAATCTAGTATTACAACATACTCAATGTCTATATACACTACAATACACTACCAGAGCAAGTCTCCCACCCCACACTTAAAATTATGGCATGTCCTCATGTCATATCAAAAATAAGAGGGTAAAAGAAACTCCCTGGTAGGCCAAAGGCCGAAGCACTAGCAGCTCATGGGGTACTCAGGCTTCTCCCAAGCTTGGTCCTTCGTGTGGGTACCTCACACTTAGTTCCAACCATTTGGTTTGTTGTTGCATCCTTCCACTACCTTTGCTTTCCATGCTCCTAGAAGAAAAAAAAATTGACACACTTTTCTCGCCACTTGGATGATATGAACTGGGTACCTAGCTTGGAATCAAGCTTGTGACCTCGAGTGATCGGGGGTGGTACGTTGATGATCGAGCCAAGCTTTAAGTACTTCATTTTGCACTTCTTGGCTTTCATGTGAGGAATGTAATTTTGCCTCCTTGTTCCCTCAAATTGTAAGATGAATGGTTGTTGCCTTTCCTCCTTGCAATCCCTTATTGAGTCGTGTAGATCAATTCCCATATCACCACACAAGTCGAATGTTGAAAAATGCTTGAAATGCGACTTCAAACCTTCATTTTGCACTTCTTCTCGGATTTTGACATCCTCGTTTTCCCCCGGGTTAGAGTCAATCTCAACCAAATTTTTATTCACACCGATTGACTCTAATCCTATTTTTTTCTCGGCATCATTAACACTCATGAAGTCAGTTGGCGGATGTTCAATTCTTGAATCCTCAAAGTAACGCTCACTTTCTTCCTCGAAATTGGATTCTTCTTGATTTTGATCAAGTGCCAAGAAAAGATTTTCGGCTTCCACATCTAAGGAGAGTTCTTGGCTCTCATTAACTTCCGAGGCTTTTTGGACCTCTAAAGCTTCAAGCATTTCTCCCATTTGTGAGTGACACCTTTCAAGTGCCAAGTCATTTCGGAGACTATTTTCCAAAAGCTCCTCCAAGGCACTTTGTTCTTTGTTTCCTCCTTCAAGTAAACATTCCAACATGAGCTTGAACTCTCCATTTCGGCCATGCTCAACTTCTTCAACTCCCATGGCCCTATAATTTTCATCACAAAAAGTAGAATCATCATAGTGGGGGCTTGGGGAAGGGAAGGACAAATAAGCGCAATCATCCCAATGACCATTTTGAAAACCACACTTATCACAAATACTCCACTCATGGGTTTGAGATTGTGCGCACAATCCACCCCTGGGAGAATTTAGACAATTTTGCCCCGAGTGTGGTCCTCCACAATAAGGACAAGGGTCATCAAAGTATGAACAACTACCATCCGACCAATTTTCATTACATGATGCCATTTTTCAAAACTAAGAAAATAAACATGAATAACAATAAAAATAGACCAAGGTAAGAAAAATTAATTACACAAATATTCACAAGTTGGGTATAGAGAAAACTGACTACACTAAGAATTTTTGTACTTCTATCAATGGTAATTGATAATTCCGTTAATTCCCCGGCAACGACGCCAAAATTTGATCACGCCCAACTATGCCTTATAAAAAGGACAATGCGGACGTTGCAAATATAACCTGAGTATTGTGCCCAGAGTCGAATCCACAGAGAATTAACCTATCAATCACTATCTTTAGACCTACTAAACTCTTTAGAATCAATTTCCCAAACGTTGAGAATCACAGTTGATGGTGTTTTTAATAACTAAGATCAACAGTAACTAATAGCTACAAATTAAAGATGCTAAGCTGTAAACAATAATGAGAAAGTGCTAAGGTAATGATTTCCCCTATTGATGGAATTCCTTCTGTTTATGCTTCATACAAATTTACCAACACATCTCTATCAATCATGAACGCTCATCTTACAGTAAATCTCTCCCGAGTAATCACAGTAATATACTAATTGCACTCTCTCGAGATACACTAGCTTACTTTATTTAGCACAATTCACTTTAGATTACACCCAAGGCTTCGTTATCCCTAATCCCGCCTTTAAACCCTCGATTATAGATTCCTCTTATACTTTGGGAGTGGTGTTGTTCAACAATAACCTAAATATGCACTCTTTTCCAAGTTATGCACACTAAATAGGCACACCTAATTGAGGATCCTGTCAATTAACTACAACAAGCACAAAGTTGAACAAATAGATATTGAAACTAGCAATTTGTATTCACATAAACAAGATGTTCATCCCCCAATAGGTTCCATCAAAGCCTTAGACAAAGGATTTAGCTACTCATGACTATGGGAAAACAAACTAAGATAGAATTCATCATAACTAGCAATAAAAATCAAAGAAAAGAAGAACTATGTTTTTGGGTATTCTCTCACAATAGTTTTTCTTGCCAAGATACTCTAAAATTCAATACATGCCTCTCTTCGGCGAAGTCTCGTATTTAAACTAGGGTTTAGGTCTAAAAATCCCGTGTTTTACACTTTAGTCCCTGAAGTTTTCTGCTTCCGCCGCGGTCGCGGTCAAACCACGGCCAAATGCCTTCTCTGAATCTCATTTTATCTGCAGCTCTCTTCCACCACGGTTCTACCGCGGTCGCGGTGGAACCGCGGTCAACACAGTTCTCTGAATCTTCATGCCTGTTTTGCGTGGTTTACTTGGGGAATTTCACAGTTGGCCTCTTTTTCTTCATTTTTGACTCCAAAAGTACTCCCTAGCCTTCCCTGGTCATATATCACCTGCAAATCATGAAAAGCACTAATAAGAGCATTTTGTTATCACTTTTACCATCAAAACTATACAAGAAGGTGGTTATTTAAGGCGTGATTATAGTTAAATTCACCTATTATCAAAAGTTAAGGACATGTAGTCCTGAAGTCCTGAACTTAGTGCTACAAGTTCAAAAGTTAAGGACATGTAGTCCTGAAGTCCTGAAGTTAAGTTCAAAAGTTAAGGACATGAGCAGAAGGGTATTTTTGTCCGGGCAGTTAAAGTTTATTAAAGCAGTGGCTAAAGACTAGAAATATTTTAAACAGTGGCTTAAAAGTAAATACATGTGTTATTAGTGGCTAACCGTGCACTTCCCCCTAATTGTACATCTGGCTATTTTTAATTTTTTTGCCCGATTATCATCCTTGTTATTGGGCTACATATGGCTCAAATAAACTAGGCCCATAAATGGCACAACTTAGTCCATAACACCAATTGATGGAAATGTTTTCAAAAATAGACATTTTCCAGATTTGTACTTGAGCGCCAGAGATTCTAAAGTTATTTAAAAATAATTAATTTTTGAGCGACTTAAAAATGTGAAACTCCATAACAATATCCTGAATAAAATTATGGATACTATCATGGGTTTTATTTTTTTAAAGTTCGAAATTCATGACACCATAATTGATTTCAGCATCAGGATAATAACTTGGATTTTCACTTGTTTAAACTCGAAATCCATGATGCTGTCATGGTATTTCCATATTAAAAATTACTAGACACCAACAATTTTTGAGTCTGGAACCGAAATATGATTTATTTGAACTTAAAGAACCAAAATGTGTGGGAAAATTGGGCACCATAATATGTATAACGCCTTACTTCACTGCGCTATACCTTAACGGCCGTTTGTCCGTTAAGGTATAGCGCGGTGAAGTAAGGCGCTATATTTGAACTCAAATGGGCGAGAAGGTATAGCGCCCTTATGTACCGCGCTATACTATAGCGCGGTAAATAAGGGCGCTATACCTACATAAATAAACGGGCCCTTCTCCTTCCCCACCAAAACAGAACGTCCCCTACCCCCCCCCCCCCCCCCCAATTAAAATACTCCAAACAACGGTCCCCCCTCCCCCTATTTTTAACCAAAAAAAATTCGAGTGGAGCCCACCTGTCCCGCAAAAAGTGTAGATTCTCGGTCCCACATCGTATCTATGGCGTTATCTCGTAGTGGGTTGCTTGTTTCGGCTCCAAATCACCAAATCTTCAACTTTCCAAAAACTTTAAATCAAGGTATTCTGACTTATTTTTTCTTAAAACTCATGTATAAAAAATGCCTATTAGTTGTTTTTACTATGTTCTATGTTATTTCGTGATTGTTTTGCGATTTAATTAATTTATTGTTTTTTATCCGTATTATATTATTAGTGTGATAAAAAAATTAGTAAAATAGAGAAATTGTTATTAGTTGTTAAAAAAAAATGTTAATTAGTTAATTTTTACTTTGGTATATATTTTTTCGTGATTGTTTTGTGATTAAATTAATTTATTGTTTTTATCCGATTTAGATTAGTTATTTGCTAAATGATTAGTAAAATAGATAAATTGTTATTTTAGGAATAATTAATCTTATTAAGATGTTATTGTTGTACATATATGAATATGTGACTTTAGTTCCCTCTAGTGGTATCTTGTGCCCGTAATTTTAATGTAGTGCTCATATTTGTAATGTGGTGCCCTTTTAGTGTAGTAAAATGTAGTGCCCTTTACCGTAGTATCTTTGTAGCTATTGAAATTAATCATTTAATTATCTGTTAAACCCGAAATATCTGAAAAAAGTTGATAGTTCAAATACAAACTCTCTCAAATTTTAGTCAACAAACGTAAGAAAATAACATTAAAAAATAACAATATTTGTCAAACTAAGTATAGTTACATGAATATTTAATAATTAAATCTTGTATAATTATAAAAATTAATTATTTAATTTTATTATAGTCAAAAATAGGTGAGTAAAATACTAACATATAAAATAATAAACTAACATATAAAATATTAAATTTTAATATAAAATAATAAACTAACATATAAAATAAGAAACAAACATATTAAATAAGAAACAAACATATAAAATAATAAACTAACATATAAAATATTAAAGTAACATATAAAATATAAAATTATAATATAGAAAATGTACAACCAATTAACAATATAGTAAGAATATCGAATAAATTTAATATTAAAGATATTGGAATATATTTAAAGATGTTAAGCAATAAAAAAGAAAAATACTTTAATTAATATTGTTCAATTTACAGTAGTCGTCATGGAGGTTCCGCCTGTGCATCCCGAACGTGCATCGCTCGAGCTACTGTTGCTATAGGCCGAGCATAGGTCTTCGTACATATGGGAGGGGCAGTTATTGGCCCAGACGTTCCGCGCTAGACGAGTAGACGATATGTGGGACTTTCTTAGGGCCCACCATCTCCATCCCCGTATAGTTAGACGCCTTCAGGATACAGGTTTCTATAGGATCATAGAGATCGGCCGGTTGCAGTTGGACTAGTCGTTGATCACGACTTTGATAGAGCGGTGGCGATCGGGGACGCACACTTTTCATTTACCCATTGGTGAGATTACTATCACACTTTAGGACGTCGAGGTTCTGTATGGGCTGCCGGTTGATGGACATCCTATAGCATACCCGCATGCTCTCAGAGATTATACGAGATTGCAATACTTGGAGATGTTGCAGCGGCTCATCGATTTTTAGCCAGCGGAGGAGGCTTCATTGAGTGGGGCTAGTTGTCTGCAGTTGACGCTCGTCCGACTGCATTTGGAGGCGATGGAGGCGGACATTACAGATGATACACCGGAACTTCATATTAACCGGTACACGAGATTGTTGACGCTGCTTATGTTTGGAGGAGTATCGTTCCCAAACACTTCGGGAAACCTAGTCAGCTTGAGATTTCTTTATCATCTTGAGCGGCTAGATGATTTACTTGGTTACAGCTGGGGTGCAGCTGTTCTAGGTCACTTGTATAGGTAGATGCGCCGGGCGAGCATGGGCACCCAGCGAGACGTTGCCGGATTTTTGCTGCTGCTGCAGGTGAAAACCTAGTCAATTATATTTATGATTATAACATACATAGTAAAATATACCTTAAATTTTACGTCCACAATGTACATTAGGTTTGGGCCTGGGAGCGGTTCCTACAGTTCCAGCCACCTTTACCACCCATCGCTCAGGATGCACCACCTCCACCGTTTCTCACTTTATCTAGGAGGTGGATTGATAGGCGAGGTCACAGACGCAAGGTCGAGGCTCGACATAATCTCCCCTATTACAAGGATTTGTTGGATTTGCTTGAGGGCGCGCAGGTACATGTATACTTAAGTTTACTTGGCCTGTCTTTATATGTGTTGCGTATACTCACGATTCCTGTTTTTACTTAATAGTTCATATGGAGGCCATATAGCGATGAGCTAATAGCTGGTTTGCCCGATTATTGCTCGACCGGCCAACTTATGTGGAGCTCTTCCGTACCGTTGATGTGTCTCGATATTGTCGAGCATCATGCCACCGAGCGAGTCCTTCGCCAGTTTGGTCGACCGCAGCTTGTACTTACTCCGCCCGCTTGGCTTAGGACATATTACCAGCAGATAATCGTTCCAGAGTTGACCAGGCATATGTGGCCTAGCTAGAGGCGCAGATTGAGATTTGGGACCTGATAAGTAAGGAGTTTGACCGCTTATTTGCTCTCTTTTACTTGCGTTTTAGCTCAAAAATGCTTAAAGATATTCCCGAGAACTAATTAAATGTGCTTTCGTGCAGGAATATTGGGAAACGAGCCAAAGAAGTCAAAATCAACTCATAAAGGAGTCGAAATTGGACAAGAACCAAAAGAAGGCTACAAGGGGCACAGTGCGGACCGCACAAAAGTGAGTGCGGCCGCAGAACCTAAGGGCGGCCTTTGACAGAATTTCAAGGCAAAATGTGGACCGCACAATTCTAGAGCGGCCACATAAGACGGAGTTCAGAGACTTGTATTTTTGGGCCATGAAGATGTGCGGACCGCACCATAATTGTGTGGCCGCACTCATAATTGTGCGATCCGCAGAAGAGAAGAATCAGAGAGCCATGTTCCAATCCAAGTTCAAGTATCTGGCCGCACTAAAAAATATGCGGTCCGCAGTGAAATTGTGCAGTCCGTACTGATGAATGATCAAAGAACCTAGTATTCTGAACCTGGAGCTGTGCGACTGCACTCAAAATTATGCGGTCCGCACTTTTGGTTGTGCTGCCACACTCACTTTTGTGCGGTCCGCACTTGGCAGTCTGCGGCCTCACTCACTTTTGAGCGTCTACACTGCCTCTTCTGAGACTCTTTGCACAGCTGGCCTGCAACTTCCATGCATGTATTTGTGTCCTTTGAACCTGAACTCTAATTGATTCTTATTATTATGAATTGCAGGCAATGGTTAGATCACGTGGTAGAGGAGATACATCAAAAGGGAGGGCAGAACCCTCCCGAGGCCGAGGCAAGAGTAACCTACCACTTGCCATTCAGAGAACCATAGGAAAGAAACCAACCGCCAACAGAGTTCTTGAACCCTCCGAGACCAGTGAGTATCTCCCATCTGGGGAAGCCTCTGAGGGTAACTCCGTGCAAGCACAGTCGAAAGCCCAATCACAACAAGTCTCGGATAGATTCCACTTGGTGGATGAGTCATCTTCCGCTTCTAGTTCTTCTGAAGGTTCGGAAGAGGTTAGCCAAGATTCTGAGCCCTCTTTCTCACATGCCCCGGCTACACCAATCAATATTGATGATGATGATGATGTCCCTAAAGATGGTAGAGGGGGTGATGCTACAGTGGGGGGTTTAGAGAGGTCGAGGAGAAGGGAGATGTGGGAAGACAGATTCGTCAGCTTGACTGCCTTCAACAGATTTAGAGAGTGGTGGCCCTAGAGATCGCTCACTCCTGAGCGACAATTCTTGATGAAGGATTTGGACAAGCACAACCCAAATGTCCTCAGGTAGTTCCAGGAGAGAAAATGATGGAAATGGTTCACCCAAAGCGTCCTCGATGCAAATAGCACTTGGTTAAGGAATTTTACGCCAATGTGGCTCACATTAAGAAGGGTACCAAGGTGACAAAAGTGTGAAATCTGAAAATCCGATTCGACTCCTGTGCTTTGAACTCTTATGTGGGATTTGAAGAAGTGGAGGCAGTCTAATACTTGGAAAAGCTAGCTATGGGTGATGCAGCTCACCCGTGGCTAGCTGAGATTTTGGCTATTCGAGGATCAATACCTCCGTGGCTTACAGCAGGGGTTCCCATAGTCTGGGACACCTTAAACTTTGAAGCAAAAAGGTGGGAGACGTTCGTATGCAGCCGCATTGATCCGTGCCTCAATGAGAACAACCTCCTAATGCCCCATATAGTCTTGGTGGCCTCAATTATGGCTGGGTACCCGATTAATGTGGGTGCTATATCATGTCCACCAACATCACTCTTGCTGTCCAAAAAGATAAAAGATCCTACCTGTACCAAACTTCCTCACAGAATACTTCAAAGATCAAAAAGTGGAGCCGAGGCAATATGACACAGAAGTTAAGGCCAAGAAGCCTTTCTCATGGTACCACCTACAAGGTAGTGACAACCCGGAGTTTAAGGGTAAGGCAACTACCTCCGCTGGCCAACCTGAGGAGCCAACGGTAGTAGTTACTGACACAGCTGCCATGCCTTCCACAGCAGCCGGTCCTTCCACCGGGAAAGCAACCATGCCACCTTCATCTTCTAGACCACCAAATTCATTATCAGTATGATTATCAGTGCTAGCTTTATCCACTTATCCATAGACTGCGCTGCGAGTCTCCCAAACATTAGTCTTAACAACTGGATGCAGGCAGCTACTTCAAAGTTGTCTGAGATATCCACTGCTGTTACAACACAGTCAGCAGCCCCAACAGAGCCACGGGTACCTCCGTCAGTGGAGAAAACATTGAAGAAGATTCTGGACAACCAGAAGACCATTATGGAGACTCTAGTGGCGCATGGAGAGGTCATTGAGGAGTTGGGGATGCAAACAAAGAAGATGCGGAAGACTCAGGCATCGAAGAGGTTAGTGGACAAGTTGAGAAAAGTGGTTACCAAGATTGCATCTGCCGGAGATCTACCGGTGGACTTACTTATGGAGGGAGCACCTTCAGACCCAGCAGCACAGGTAGCACCAGCAGTACCAGAGGCATCACATATAGGCCAGTCTGAGGAGCCGGTTGCGATTGCCCACACCGGTGAGGAGATGATCCTGATGCTCAGCAACCCTGTTGTCCCACAGCCAGGTGATGATGAGATATAGCTAGAGGAGACAGAGGGTGCTGCGGATCCCATGCAGACTGAGACCACATAGGGAGTTCTCTTAACTCTCTACCCTTCCGTGATCTTATTTTTGTTAAGCATTGGGGACAATGCTTATTTTTATTCGGGGAGTGGTTGTCGTGCCTTTTTTTCTCACGAAATCGGGTTTCGACACATGACAACTCTTTTAAGGAAGGGTTTTAAAATAAAGAGTCTCCACCTAACGGATTAAGGTACGTTAGGGCACCTATTTGCAGATAACTCTGTCTAACCAATTTGCGTCACCAAAGATCGGGTAAGGGCTCGAAATTACCTCGAAGAGAAGGTGTTAGGCACTCTTCGAGGTTCACAACTGTGGGTCCCGACCGAACTCAATTATATGAATTAGTCTATGTGATCAAATATAAGAAAACAAAGGGATTTGGGGAGTTAATTATTAAACACAAATAATTGATTGAAAGGCAAGGGGGGGGGGTCCTAAGTTCTTTAGCCTAAAGGATCACCCCGTGCAACATAAATAATACTTTGTAACTCCCTCGGGATGGGGTGTTACTCATATTATTCAGCGGGCACACACTATCATCTCCTGCTACCCAACTACTATCTTTAAGTTGTTTACCTAAAGCGCACTAGTCGGTTCTAAGTTGTATCCTACGCGTGCACTACCCGTCCCATGCCTATGGTCTAGGAGACATTTGGACCTCTATCTCAGGTGGTTCTAGACTTTAACTTAGGCTGCTCAAAAATGAAAAAATACTAGGCGGCATACAAAAACACTTTGGACTTTCACTTATAAGTAAATAGGGCTCAAGTTGGCCTCCGCACTTAGAAAACAAATGCATGCAAGTCAGATTAACAAAGCCAGTTGCTGATTTTAATAAATTGAAGTTGTAGAAACCAATAGGCAGGATCTCTACATGAATCTGGATTTAATGAGCGGACGGTTTACAATCTCTGAAACCTACATAGTTGCCTATTGATTACATGTATAAGAGATTAAACCTACAGGCATGATATCTAGGCATTTTATGCAGGAACTGATAATGGTGATCACTGGATTATGTTCAGAATTGGTTAACTGAGTCCTATAGGCATGATCTCTATAATTAAAACTGATTTTAGATCCAATAAGTATGAATTCTATTAAAACTGATTTTATATCCTATAAGCATGATTTCTATGATTAAAACTAATTTTAGATCCTATAGGCATGATTTCTATAATTAAAACTGATTTTAGATCCTATAGGCATGATTTCTACAATAACTGGAAAGTAGCACGTTTTGAGCAAAGATAGAATACTTATAGGCATGATTTCTAGCACATGATAGCTGGACATGTCTGAACATAATAGCATATTTTAACCAGGCAATGGACCTATAAGCAGGATCTCTACCTATTTCAGTGCAAGTATAGGATAAAAGCCCTTTCCCAATTTCACTAATACCACAAAATGTTATTACAAGAATTATTACAGACCCAGAATGAATAGAGTAAATTGTGGAAATAAGTAACTATAGGGAGCCTACAGCAGGCCCAAAATACACATGTCCAGGACAGGCCTTTATTCTCACAATTCACCATAGCACCAAAGTTACATACTCATAAACATAAAGCAGCCAGGAATTAAATGATTCCCCAGTAGCCTTAAAACGGAATTGAGCATATAGAACCAAGACCTAGTGTGTCAGAGTTTCCAAGGGCTTCAAGAACCCTGGGCAGTGCTCACACTAGGGAGGTTAGATGATAGAACCTAAATAGCCTTGGCTTTCAGCCAGCTAAGAATGAGAACTCAAAAAACCCAAGCAACAGGTGAAAGAGAAAGGACTAAGGTCGAGGGATATGAATTGAGGGATTTAAATAGACACGACCAATTTGAATAGTTGAACGAATCACAGAACTTAAAAAGCAAGCTTAATGTAAACTAAGAAATAGGTTCAACACTTAGCACAGAAGCAGTCATATGCTAAAAAGAGAAACTGAAAAGAAAATATTTGCAGGATTGACTGGGGTATCATACACAGATGCACATTACTAGACACGTTGAAATATGATTGGAAATTATGCTAAGTGTATAAGAAACAGGGCAGCATTGTGATAAGCGAAGTAATCACAGAAGGAACAGGGCATCATGTTAGCAAAAGGGCACGATCACAGACACATAACATATGCCAGAACATTTCTACAGAGATTCTGGACAGAATGAAAGGTAAACTCATGTCAAATAGCAGATATGGGCATTCCAGCATTGTTATAGAGGTCCAATTTACAGAAGATAATCCAGTTTGTACCAAAAGTTCAGCCTAACACCTTAAAGTTACAGTTCAAAACATGCTGAGATAACTGTTTTAAATCACAAGCAAACACTAAAGGGGTGTGGGATCAAGTGAGCATGATGAGTGACATAATGATAGAGAGGCAAATTATGACTAACATTGAAAGTCTTAACACAGATTACTACAGGGATTCAGGGGGTAAGTGAATAAGATGTTCATAAGCATTCAAGAGTCAATACACTAATTGCATTGGCCCTAAAGAAGATTCAGATTACCCAATTAGGCATAGATAGTCTCAAAACTAGTAACATTAAGAGTGATTAAATGCAGAAGTCAACAGAGTGACGCTTAAAAGTAAACTAGGAACGTATTAAGCCAGAGATTCAGAGGTAAGAACACATATGGATGAAATTACGAAAGTCAAGTAACTCACCAGTTAAACAAAAAATGCAAGAAAGAACAAAACCCATATAACGTCAATGAGGCAGAACCCAGAATTTAATGGCCTTGGCTTTCAGCCAGCCAAAACCAAAGTATAAAACGAAATAACAGAGTAAAGTTTTAGATCTAGTGAGGTTATAGTGATTCCAAAGTCTGTCTTAAAGGGGAATGGGGGAGGGGTTTATATAGTGTAGAAATCGAGCAAGTAAACACGGCAAACAAATTATTCAGACACAATAAGGAAAAATATTCTGGAATCAATTAGAATCGATTTTAGGGCACAAATCAAGGGGTTCAGTAAATCAACAGGAAAACACACAAATAATACCAAAAATCATTTTTAAGACGAAGAATAAAGTAGAAAAAGGAAAACATAAGGAAAAGAGTAGTCAAACACAGAAAAGGAAAAGTATCGGTTGAGAATCGGTAGGGAACAAAGGGTGATTCAAACCCTAGTTGACAGAAGTCGAAGATTGGCTAAAAATCTCGGCTAATCGGACCCATATAGCCATGATCGTGAAGTATATGGACGAGATTCATGTCTAGATTCAAGCGGTCAAAAGGGAAATGGCCGGAATCTGGGATAGGGTACTTGCCATGTTTAGGCAAGTACTAGGAGATAGTATATATTCGTAGGAGATGGCGGTATAACACACAAAGGGTAAGAAAATCATGGAAAATCCATGTTTGAGACGAATTCGGCGAGGTTTTTGAGAGGCGGCTAGGGTTTCTGTGAGAGGGAGGGTTTGAGAGAATATGAGGGCGGCGTCTGAGATGGAATGGGTTAGGGTTTGGAGGTTTTGGGTTAATTAGAAGAGGGAGAAGGGATGTGGGATGTTGATATTAAAAGATCAACGTCTGGGATTTAAAGGTGAACTGGGCGGATTTAATAAACGGGTACCGACCGGGTTATTGGGTTTGGGGTCGTTTGGTTTGGGCTGAGGTATTGGACTAGTGTATTGGGTAGTTTTAGGTCCGAATTTGGGTAGGAATTTAGGCTAGGTTTTAAATACCCAATATTTAATAAATAAATAATTTATAAAAGTTATTAATAAATATCAAAAATATCATTTGTGTACTAAAATGATTAAAAGTAATTACTTAAAAATATAAAAATATAAAAGTCATTTTGTCACGACCCAACCCCGGTCGTGATGGCGCCCAACATACTGCTAGGCAAGCCCGACCATTTAATCAACCTTAACCGATTAATCACAGTGAATAAGTAAATTTTCACAACTAGAATACCAAGTTAAATGTGAAATCCTGAATTAGGTGCTAACATTCGAAAAATCCAAAATATAAAATACTAACCAGCCCACAGAATCTGGCGTCACAAGTCTGAGCCTCTAATGCATGAGTATTAACCTACTACATAATGTTTTTCTAGAAATGTGAAAAATAAATAAATAAAATAGAAGGAAGATCAGGACTGCGAACGCCAATTTGCAGCTACCTTGAATCTCCCGAATGTGATGCTAGGCGAAGAAGATCTCACTCAGCCTCAGTGGTTGCACCTGAATCTGCACACAAGGTGCATGGAGTATTGTGAGTACTTCCAACTCAGAAAGTAATAAATATAAATAAAGTCTGAGGATAAGAAATCCTAAATAAACACAAAGCAAAGCTATGAATACAACAACGTGACAGAAGTCGAAGATTGGCCTAAAATCTCGGCTAATTGGACCCATATAGCCATGATCTTGAAGTATATGGACAAGATTCATGTCCAGGTTCAAGCGATCAAAAGGGAAATGGCCGAAATATGGGATACGATACTTGCCATGTTTAGGCAACTACTAGGAGATAGTATAGATTTGTAGGAGATGGCGGTATAACACACAAAAGGTAAGAAAATCATGGATAAGTCCATGGTTGAGACGGACTCGACGAGGTTTTTGAGAGGCGGCTAGGGTTTCTGTGAGAGGGATGTGGGCCGTTGATCTTGAAAGATCAACGGCTGGGATTTAAAGGTGAACGGGGCAGATTTAATAAACGGGTACCGACCGGGTTATTGGGTTAGGGGTCGTTTGGTTTGGGCTGAGGTATTGGGCTGGTGTATTGGGTAGTTTTAGGTCCGAATTTGGGTAGGAATTTAGGCTAGATTTTAAATACCCAATATTTAATAAATAAAAAATTTATAAAAGTAATTAATAAATATCAAAAATATCATTTGTGTACTAAAATGATTAAAAGTAATTACTTAACATTATACAAATATAAAAGTTATTTTCTGCGTAAATAATGTAATTATACATGCATATGGGCTATTATTGTAAAAATATGCAATTTAGCCTTAAAAATGTAAATGTAATTATAAAAATGCAGTAAAAAAATATTTAAATATTTTACTAGTATAAATGATAAGTTTGGATGGTTAACTCATCATAAAAATAATCTGGAGGATAATTATTGGAAATTTATATAATAAAATGCAGAAATAAATTGATTTAAACTCTTTAAAAATTATGAAGAATTGTAAAAATTCTTGTGTGTGCTCATAAATTAAAATGATGATGCATATGCACTATTTTGAATGTATATGTATATATAGTTAAAAGGGAGGGAAAAATTGGGTACCAATAGCTGTCCCTCTTTACCCGGGAAGGATGAAAGAGTTGACGGGTAAAGAAATGATGGCTGATTTTGACCGAATTGAGTGGTTTTGAAAATATAGGCCGAACCCTGGTTTCTGAGTTGCCCACATATCCCTGGTTTTACAGGAATCAGGCCATGTGTAGTTCTGGATCCAACGGTGAATGAAACCGATAGAGTTGTTATAGGAATGGTCGTGTGTTTCGGAAAGGGTTCTTTTGAGTAGGATAATATCGGATGAATTTATGTGAAGTCATGAATGTGAATTTGAGATGTTATGGATGTACCACAGAGCAGATATTTGAGCGTTCATAGAGTAAAAGCGAGTAATTGATGGGAGTCGATTACGTTTGAAATAATTGCAGGGTGTGAACATTATGAACGGAAAATCGGAGCGAAGGTTGATCCCGTTTGAACAACAGTTACCTCCTGAATTACTTGAAAAACTTAAAACACGATGCATGCAAAATATATATGGGTTATTGCGAGAATTTAAACATGATGCAAATTCCCTTTGGACCGTGAAGATTGTCTTCGGACGCTGAGGATGTTGTCCTTAGACCATGACGTCCCGGGCCATGAATCATGTGATAAGGGATTCGCAAGCCATGAAATGATGTTCTCGGGCCATGAAAATGATGCCTCTGAACCATGATGCCTTTGAATAATGATGTGCAGTATTGAGAGATCGTCAGGCCATGACATGGTGTCTTCAGGCTACGAGGATGATGCCTTCGGACTATGACACCAGCCTACAAAAGGCAGAGACATGCTGATGGATCATATGAGCGAAACAAGACAGAGCTTAGTCTTGCATGAGATTGGGACAGAGCTTAGCCCCGGGACGGCAAAATAGTGCTAGTTTTCAAGTAGCGCAGCGTTCGGTATTAGGCAAGGAAAGGCAGAGCTTAGCCTTATGCAGTTGGGGAGGCAATGCTTAGCCTCATGCAAGAAAGGGAGACAGTGCTTAGTCTCATGCAATGAAAGGCAATGCTTAGCTTATGCAGTTGAGGGAGGCAGGGCTTAGCCTCATGCAAAGTGGAGACAATGCTTAGTCTCATGCAGGGGAAGGCATTACTTAGCCTTATGCAGTTAGGGAGGCAGGACATAGCCTCATGCGAGAAAGGGAGACAGGGATTAGTCTCATGCAATGGAAGGTAATGCTTAGCCTTATGCAGTTGATGAGGCAGGGCTCAGCCTCATGCAAGAAGAGGAGACTGGGCTTAGTCTCATACAATGGAAGGCAATGCTTAGCCTTATGCAGATAGGGAGGCAGGGCTTAACCTCATGCAAGAAGAGGAGACAGGACTTAGTCTCATGCAACATAAGGCAATTCTTAGCCTTATGCAATTAGGGAGGCAGTGCTTAGCCTCATGCAAGAAAGGGAGACAGTGCTTAGTCTCATGCAAGGAAAGGCAGTGCTTAGCCTTATGCAATTAGGGGGCAATGTTTAGCCTCATGCAAAAAAAATGCTTAATCCCGTGCGGGGAAAGGCGTTACTTAGCCTTATGCAATTGGGAGGCAATGCTTAGCCTCATGCAAAGAGGAGACAATGCTTAGTCTCATGCGGGGAAAGGCAGTGCTTAGCCTTATGCAATTAGGGAGGCAATGCTTATCCTCATGCGAAGAATAGGAGACAAATGGAGAAGTAAAGTATTTATTAGATGAAGGTGTCCGCGCTAGATAATTTTCTATCTTGAAGGCAGTGTCTTGATGTATCTACGAGTATCGTTGTCTTATTATACCTGCATTCAAAGAAAAATTGTGAGTTCTGTGGGGGAACGTTGGTTCGCATTTTTGTCTTCTGCCTCGCCTGTGCTCCTATCTTGAGATCCTGCTTGAGTTATCCTGGGTAACACCTGACTTCCATAGAAATAAAGTTTTCGAAAGATATGCATGCATTTGATAAATATAGTTGTTTAAAACATAGTAGTTTACAATATCAAGTAAATTAAATGAATCCATGACTGTGACACTTTAGAGACATTGCGACTTCTTTGCATTAGAATTTTGAGGGTCCTCCTCAAAATTCTGCCCCAGCTTAATAAACGATTCTCTTACCGTTATGCATATGACGAAATTGGCTGGACTTGCTCCAGAATTTTGAGGGTCCTCCTCAAAATTCCGCCCCAGTTACTTAGCCGATTCGCTAACTGTTCTGCATATGATGACGTCGGTTGGACTTGCTCCGGAATTTTGAGGGTCCTCCTCGAAATTCTACCCTAGTTTCTAGTTGTGAGAAAATGAAAATTTTATTGAGATGTGACCGAACCCACATGGCTGCCTATGTATCCCCTCTTAAATGGGAATCAGGTCAAGCGTAGTTTGGTTACAACAGATGAAGAAATGTAAACAATTTAAATATAGTATCTCTTGACTGCGTCCGAATTGATAGGCTTTGGACAAACTTCTCCGTCCATTTCTGCGAGTATGAGTGCTCCTCCTGTTAGTACCCTATGAACCATGTAGGGCCACTGCCAATTAGGTGAAAATTTCCATTTGGCTTCATCTTGATGCGGGAAGATCCGCTTCAGCACCAATTGCCCCGTGTGAACTGCTAGGTTTGACCCTTGTTAAAAGCTCTGGACATTATGTTCTGATAAAGTGGACCATGGTATACCACATTCTTTCTTTTCCAGTCAATAAGAGTCAATTGTTCATAGCGACTCCGTATCCATTCTACATCACTGAGTTCTACTTCTTGTATAATTCTCAAAGAAGGAATTTCGACTTCGGCGGGAATGAAAGCTTTAGTACCGTAGACCAACATATAGGGAGTCGCTCCGGTTGATGTGCGAACTGTGGTACAGTATCCCAATGAGGCAAATGGTAATTTCTCGTGCCATTGCTTGTGGTTGTCTACCATTTTCCTTAGAATTTTCTTGATGTTCTTATTGGCGGCTTCCATGGCTCCATTCATTTGAGGTCTGTATATTGTGGAATTCTTATGCTTGATTTTAAAGGTTTCACACATAGCTTTCATTAAGTCGCTATTGAGGTTGGCAGCATTATCGGTGATGATGGATTGTGGCACCCTGAATCGGCAAACAATACGATCCCTAACAAAATCTGTGACGTCTTTCTTGGTTACAGCCTTGTAAGATGCAGCTCAGCCCATTTTGTGAAGTAGTCTATGGCCAGTAAAATGAACCTGTGCCCGTTCGAAGCGGCAGGCTCGATCGGACCGATGACATCCACTCCCCAAGCGGCAAAAGGCCAAGGTGCACTTGTTGCATTAAGTTCATTTGGTGGTACCCTTATCATATCTGCATGCACCTGACACTGTGACACTTTTGGACATATTAGATGCAGTCTATTTCCATAGTCATCCAAAAGTATCCTGCTCTTAGTATCTTCTTGGATAAAACGAAACCATTCATGTGTGGTCCACAGGTTCCAGCGTGTATTTCCTCGAGCAGTTTGGAAGCTTCTCTAGCGTCAACGCACCGTAGTAATCCTAGGTCTGGAGTTGTTCTGTACAGGATTCCTCTGCTTTGGAAGAAATGATTGGATAATCTTTGGAGTGTGCATTTTTTAGTATGATTTGCATGCTCTGGGTATTCGCCTTTTGCAAAATATTCCTTGATATCGTGAAACCATGGATTCCCATCTGTTTCTTCTTCAACATGAGCGCAATAAGCTAGTTGATTATGGGTTCTCACTGGAATAGGGTCAATGAAATTCTTATCTGGATGTTGTATCATGGAAGACAAGGTAGCCAGTGCATCTGCGAACTCGTTCTGGATTCTCGAAACATGTTTGAATTCTATCTTTGTGAACCTCTTCATCAACTCTTGTACGTAATACAAATATGGTAATATTTTGTTATTCTTGGTAGCCCACTCTCCTAGAACCTGATGTACCAGAAGATCTGAATCACCAATTACCAGCAACTCCTGAATATTCATATTGATGGCCAAATTGAGCCCCATGATGCAAGCCTCGTATTCTGCCATATTATTGGTGCACGAAAACCTGAGCTTCGCGGATATTGGATAATATTGACCTGTCTATGACACCTAAACTGCTCCAATACCCAATCCTTTGAAATTTGCAGCCCTGTCGAAGAACATTCTCCAGCCATAAGTTTCGGTGATATCTTCTCCTACAAATGATACTTCTTCATCGGGAAATACATTTTCAGTGGTTCGTATTCTCCTCCTACAGGATTTTCTGCGAGATGATCCGCTAACGCCTGTCCCTTGACCGCCTTCTGAGTCACATAGACGATATCAAATCACTCAACAATATCTGCCATTTTGCTAGTTTCCATGTAGACATTGGTTTCTGAAAGATGTATTTCAGGGGATCCATCCTTGATATGAGATATGTAGTGTAGGCACAGAAGTAGTGCCTCAATTTTCGAGCTATCCACGTCAGGGCACAACAGATGCGTTCCAGCAAAGAATACCGTGCCTCATAGGTGTGAACTTCTTACTCAGATAGTATATGGCATGTTCCTTTTGGCGGGATAATTCACCAAGGCATTGCCGATCTCAATATTAGAGAAGTTGTTATACAAGCTTAGAATTCGTCGTCTCCGAGAAATAAAGTGATATTTTCACCAAGGGGAGGCAAATACGTGTTGTACTCTTTTTTCCTTAGCTAAGGTTTTATCCCATTAGGTTTTTTTGGCAAGGCTTTTAATGAGGCAGCAAGTAATGCATATAAGATACGTGTACTCTTTTTCCTTCACCATAATTTTTTCCCATAGGGTTTTTTCCTAGTAAGGTTTTAACGAGGCACATTACTTTTGGACATCCAAGGGGGAGTGTTATGAAAAACTTGATTATGGTGGATGTCCATAACTCCTAAGGGAGTAACACCCACTACTCTTCTCCATTAACCTCCCACTACTTCTTACCATTATGGATGTAACTCCTACACCTCCATGTTCTTCTCTCATGTTCTCAATAGTTAATAACATGTTCATGGTATCCCTTTGTATTACCTATATCATCCTATAAATAAGGGTTTGGGCATCACATTGTACACACTTGAATACATGGAAGAAATAAGATTTCTCCTCTCTTTATCTCTACATTCTTGTCTATTTGCTTGTTTTATGTTATTATTTTGAGCTAAGTTTCTTAACAATTTATAATTTATTATTTGCGCCCGAAAAGATTGTAGTAGCTTCTATGCGGAGAGAATAATGAAGGAAAGTAAAACGAAAGTGATTTAATTATGCCATGATAGGGAATAGGGAATTGGAAATGTTGGTCGTAAGCACGACTGTTAACTTTTTAAATGACATTCCAAAGCATATCCAAATATGTAGATAGTGTTTGAAACGTGTTAATATAGTTGTGCTTTGATTGTCCATTTTTTTTCTTTTTCTCCTCTAGGCAAGTTGTCATTCTACCTAATTATTGCAATCCACTCAATAAAATCTTCCCGTCTCGTCGTGTTTTCCCAAGACACAACCGAAAGCTCCATCTAGCACAGACAAATAGAGTAGCAGAGGTCTACCAGGTTCCGGCGAGACCAAGACTGGTGGTGTGGATAGGTACTCTTTGACTCTGTCAAAGGCTTTTTGACATTCTTCAGTCCATGTTGTTGCAGCATCTTTCTTCAGGATTTTGAAAATTGGCTCACAGATCACGGCCGATTGTGCTATGAATCGGCTGATGTAATTGAGACGCCCCAAGAAGCTCATTATATCTTTCTTGATCTTCGGAGGTGGCAAATCTTGGATAGCTTTGACCTTTGAAGGGTCCAACTCAATCCCTCGGCGAATGACGATGAAACCTAGCAATTTTCCAGTAGGGATTCCAAAGGCACACTTTGCAGGATTCGATTTCAGATTGTACCTTCGAAGCCGATTGAAGAATTTCCTTTAGTCTGCTATATGATCTGCGCTTCTTCTGGATTTGATGATGACATCATCCACGTACACCTCTATTTCTTTGTGAATAATATCATGGAAAATAGTCGTCATGGCTCTCATATAAGTGGCTATGGCATTCTTCAGGCCAAGCGTCATCATTTTATAACAATACATCCCCCACAGAGTGATAAAGGTTGTTTTCTCGGCATCTTCCTCATCCATCCAGATCCGATAGTATCCCGCGAAGCAATCCACAAAGGATTGGAGTTCATTCTTGGCATAGTTGTCGATCAGTATGTGTATATTGGGTAACAGGAAATCATCTTTGGGACATGCTTTGTTTAAATCTCGATAGTCGACACATACTCTGACCTTCCCATCCTTTTTCGGAACTGGCACGATGTTAGCCAACCAAGTAGGATATTTGACCACTCTGAGAACTTTAGCTTGATTTGCTTGGTGACTTCCTCTTTGATTTTCAGACTCATATCAGGCTTGAACTTTCTGAGTTTCTGTTTTACAGGCGGACACATTGGATTGGTAGGTAGTTTTTGAGCTACGATAGATGTGCTCAACCTGGTCATATCGTCATAAGACCATGCAAAGATATCTTCTTATTCTTTTAGGAAACGGGTGTACTCTTCTCTTTCTGACGGTGACAGGTGGATGCTTATGCGGGTTTCTCTGATTGTTTCAGAATCTCCCAAGTTGACTATCTCGGTTTCGTCCAAATTTGACTTGGGCTTATTCTCAAAATTTTCCACTTCTCTGACAATTTCCTCAGGTATTATATTTTCTTCTTCTATTTCCTCTGAATCACTATCCTTATGTTGTGTTGTCTCACTACATGTCACAATCGTCGGTTCATCAGGATAAGTAATAATAATGCTGTAGAGAGAAAAATGTAAAAGATAATAATAAATACTAAAATACCAATGCATTAAATAAATCTTGAAAACATTAAAACAAGTACGACTCAATGACTCGAGCAATTATTTCAAAACAAAATACGTCCAAACAAAATACTGAAAATGTCTTAAATGCTTAAAATTGCTTTTAGAAATAGATCATGCTAATTGCAAGGCTACCCAGGAACTCGACACGCCCGGAATGGTGTAGCAATCCAATTCTTGAGAACGACTCCTTTCTCCATGGTCTGAATGGTAAGGTCTTCCTCCTCCTCCTCCTCCTCAACTATTGCATTGCAGTCCATTTCTTCATCGTCCATAAACATATTCCTTAGGCCAGTTAAAGCCTCATCTTCTTCAGATCCCCATATCATGTCAGTCTGGTGAAATGTCTGGCACAGATGCGATATTGGCTGTTCAAGAGGGTAATAGGGACCGCGCTATGGCGGCGACCAATCATCGTACTCCTGCCAGGTGTACTGATATCAAGGTCCAAAGGTTGTACCGTGACGTTTTGGTTGTATTGGCTTAGTGATACCCTGGAGATTCTTGCCGAGACCTTTACAGGGTTCATACCCTGTCCATAATAGTATGCTTTCAATCTTATTACTCCACCGCTTGTCTTTCTCGATTGCATTGACGCGCTCGATGCGATGGTACGTTTCTCCACCCAACTTCCTTCTATTCTCGACAATCGGAACAGTTTGATTGGTGTAAATGGGATTACTTCCATCTCCATGAATGATCACTTCCTGATGATTCCATTTAAACTTCACGGCCCGGTGTAGCGTGGAAGCTACGGCCCCAGCATTATGTAACCAAGGTCATCCCAACAGCAGATTGTATATGGAGGATATGTCCAATTCTTGAAACTCAACATCAAACCAAGTTGGACCCATCTGCAATAAGATTGATTTTCCTGATCGTGGCCCTTTGGGACCCATCGAATGCTTTCACGTTCATAGTTCCTGCTCATATCTCATGCAAGCCTTTACCCAACCTCTTCAAAGTAGTCAATGGACAAATGTTGAGGCTTGAACCCCCATCTATCAGGACCCTAGCGATGAATTTGTCCTCAAATTGTACTGTGATGTGCAGTGCCCCGTTGTGACTCAGTCCTTCTGGTGGCAACTCGTCCTCGTGAAAAGTGATCTTGTGGCTTTCCAGCACTTGCCTTACCATGTTGGCCATTTCTCCACTAGTGATGTTGTTGGGTACGTAAGCTTCGTTCAACACTTTCATCAATGTGTTCCTATGCGTCTCAGAATTCTGTAGTAGCGATAGAATGGATATCTAAGCGAGGTTTTTGTTCAGGTGATCAACCACGGAGTACTCTTTTGCTTGCACCTTTCTCCAAAGAATGTTTGGGACTGTTTCAATGATAGGCTGCTTGGGAGCGGCTTCTTTACTTGTTCCTCCCAAATGCTCGGGTGTGTAAACCCTGCCGGTCCTGGTCATGCCTTGTGCGACACCTATTTTTTCTATTTTTACTTTTCCTTTCCTTCTCGCCTCTGTATCATAGTCCCATGGTATAGCATTGGAATTAAAGGACGGTGTGGGTGCTACCGTCACAGTGAAGGGTGTGGTTACTTCCACCTCAAACGGAGCTGGTGTGGCTAAGGGCGTTGTTTCTTTAACCTCAAGTGGAGTTGGCGTGGCTATTTCAACCTCGATTGGCGACTGAATCTGCACTATAATAGGTGTGAGAGTGACTGGAGGTATTTTGGGTTCATCCCCTTCACGAATGAGTCCAATTGATCTTTCCGGATCCCATTTTTCATCAGTTTCGATTACATTTACCCCTTTGCCTCTGTGGTCCGGGAGGGGGGGTATTACGGAGATTTGGTGCAGCCTCTTTTGCTTGTATAATCTTGGTGTCAATCAAGGTTTGGATCTTGTCCTTCAAAGTGTGACATTCATCATTAGTATGTCCCTTCATGCCCGAGTGATAGGCACATGTCTTATTCGGATTAACCTATTGGGAAGAGTTTTCTATAGTTATAGCGGGAATGTGGGTGACATAACCGGCAGCTTTCAATCTCTCATACAACTGATCGATGGGTTCAGCAATAGGAGTGTATTGTCTATGTGGTTTATAGTCGAAATTCAGTCTGGGTTTTTGGTAGTTTTGGCGGGCTGATGGCGGTGAGTGGTAATATGCAGGTTGTGTGTTATAAGTATGGTAGGTGGCGGCGGGTTGTTGGTATCTGGGAGGTGAAGGCTGATATGTGGGTAGAGGTGTTTGGTATGTGAGAGAAGATTTTGGTCCTTAGGCTACCATCACGACCCCTACTTCCTTCTTCTTGGATATGCCTCCTGACTACAAGGCCTTGTTTGTAGCTTGGAGTGCCTCAAAGTTTGTCACCACCTTGCTTTTAATTCCCTCTTCTATTCTTTCTCCTAATTTGATGATGTCAGAAAATTTATGGTTTTCAATAACCATCAACCTCTCATAGTATTGCGTATCCTGGGCCCGAACAAAGAATTTGTTCATTTGCTCTTCCTCTAATGCCGGCCTTACTTTCGCAGCTTCCGATCTCCACCGAGTAGCATACTCGTGGAAAGTCTCTGTTGGCTTTTTCTTGAGATTCTAGATATAGAAGACATCTAATGTATTCTCTATGTTGAATCTGAACCGATCCATGAAACCATGCTTACCCAGTTAACCCACTTCTTTGGATTTTGGATGATATACCAAGACAAGGCGTCTCCAGTGAGGCTCCTCATGAATAACTTCATGCGGATTCTTTCATCCTTACCAACTCCTATGAGCTTGTTGTAGTACGTCCTTAGATGCACCTTTGGTTCACCTGTTCCGTCAAACATTTTGAACTTGGGATATTTGTAATCCTCCGGCAGTTCTACGTCCGGCTGAATACACAAATCTCAATAGTTCAAACCTTCGATGCCTTTACCGCCTTCAACACCCTAGACTCGACTAGTAAGCTTCTTGAGCTGCTCTGCCATATTCTTGATGAGCAGGTCCTTTTCGGTGGATTGGTATGTATAAGGTTTGTTGTGGAATGTGGGGTAAGGTTTCGACGTATATGGGGTTGCTTTGATGGACTCCAGGAATTTAGGTATAGTGGTGGTCGTTGGTTGAGTTTTGAGTATCGGGGTAGGTTGTGGTGCGTACTGAGGAGTGTGATAGGTAGTGTTTTGTGATATTGGGTTGGCTGATGATGATGTTGTGGAGGAGTCAGTACTGGTGGAGGATTGGGATTTTGAGGTGGTGTGGCATATTGGTGGGGTGCGGGAGGATTTTGTTGGTTTTGTGTGTTCTATGGAGGTGCTGGGTTTTTGATGTTCTGTTGGTTGACGTCGGGGACGTTAAGGGTAAGGGAAAGGTTTGCCAAGTTCCGAACCTGCTCAAGTTCCCCTTGTAACTCCAGTATCTTTTGTTCCAGTCGTAAAACCAAATCATTCTATGCCGGAATGCTTCGACCATCTGAAGTTTCGACATTCTCTTCATGCGTAGCATTGTCTTTCCTGATATTGTTTGTATCATCTATTTTGTCTTTTCCTTTGCTTTTAGGATCGTTCGGAGGAGGAGGAGGTGGAGGACCTCTTGATCTGGTATGATATGCTGATGATGCCAGTATGCACGAACCAACCTTAGGGTGTGGGAATAAACAAATCAAGAAAAGAAGAAAACAAAAAGGTAAACAAGTCAGTGAGGAGTATTGAAAGGACATATGCAGTATTTTAAACAGGTATTGCGGAATTATAAATTCGCATCCTAGTTTGGGGGACCTCATTGTGCCCGAGGTAGGCCTAGCGACATATAGATTTGGAGAAAATTGATGCCAATAACAGCGCCATTTCACTAATATAATAAATAGACCAAATCTCTACTAAAACGACAATAATGATAAAGAGTCACTAATGGCATTCGCCTTATTACAACCAAAGCCTAAAACGAGTCTAGAAAGTAAGTAAAATATAATTCTTAATCTATTTGGTCCCAGAGGACCTTCTCCATGCTTGACCTTCTTTGTTCCATCGATCAAGTTCCCCAGGTCGCACATGTCCGCAGGAGATACGCCCTTGCTAGGAGCCCTCCTTCATTGCCATCCATGTTTTGACAGCCTGCAACCATGTTTCTCATCTTCCCTTCAAGCTCCATTAACCCCTGCTCCAAATATTCCAACATCTCTGTTGACTTAGTAGCGATTTCTCTCCACTCGTTGATTGCTTCCATGTCCGCTTTATGTTGTTCCAAATGCCTGGCTTCAGACTTGAAAATCCTTTTGTGTAACCTCCTATATTTGATTTGTTCCTTGGCAGCGTCGTCTATGACCCTATTTCCCAATCGATCCCTGGCTTAATTCTCCTGCTATGTCATCGACCAACCATGATGGGTAGAAACATACATGGTCGGCGTGGTACCGATCTGGCTCGATGGTATCCTTTTCCACAATGATTTCAGATGCCACATGTGTTGTGCCTCATACTTGAATGGAATAACATCACCTTGAAAATCTGCTTTGTAGTGATCCATCTTTGAAACTCGGGGTATAGCTTGTTTCCTCCCAGCTTGCCTCATGACTCTGATAGGAGCATAAGGATAAATACCCCTTAAACCGATTAGCACTAGATGAGGAACATATGTTGACCTGATGATGAATTCGCTAGTAGGGAACCATTCGAACATCTAATGGACCTTGTTGTCAGTCAAATTTCTAAAGAAGTGTACCCATCCCACAGCGTTTCCTAGTTGTGCAAACCTATCTAGGATAAAGTCATTTTTTTCGGATGGTGAAAAGCTATGTGGTCATTCCACGGTCGCCGCGGAAATTCTTGCATGTATTGTCCCCTTTGAAGATGTTCCAACAGCCATATTTTTGTAGTAGCAAATTACAACCCTCAAAATTCCTATATCCTTTCTTGCAGTGGTCCAAAGCTCAGTATATCTCTGTTACGATCATTGGGACTATGATGTAGGTCTGTCCCTTAATTCCTTCCATTAGGGTCTTGGTAACCATAGCTAAACGAGTGTGAATCCTTTCTCCTTGCATTGGGAATACCAGCATCCCTAGAAAACAGACAATGAACACAAAAACCCGATGGTGGGTCCAACCCAGAGAAGTAATGGCAAACTCATCATGGTAAAGGCGGTAGGACTTGCTGTGCCCATAACGTTCGTAAAGAAAGTCGAAGGGTATATAAGACTTCTTCAGGCAGACCAACTTATCATTCTTTCTAAAACCCATCATTTTCAGAAATCCTCGAGAAGTGCGGTTTTCCGGTTCCAATAGACCAGGGCTATCCCAGGGAAGTCCAGCAAAGCCTCCTATTTCCTCTAGAAGAGGAGTCATTTCTATATCACCGAAACAAAAAACAACCCTCTTTTCATCCCAAAACATAGTAGCGGCCTTGATCAGTACATTGTTTGGCTGGATATCTAGCAAAGAAGGTAAATTTCCAAGAACTCTTTTCACATGGTTTTTGTCACTTGGTGCGAGATTTTCCCACCAATTGAGCAGCAAAGGTGGGATATTCCGAACCATGCCGAACCTGGGAACCTCGTGCCTCATTTCTGCAAAACAGATAAAGTTAGCCCTTTCCCCCCTTCATATCAACTATTTAAACATTAATGATTAGCATATCGACACGTTTTCTCCAAATAATGCACAAAACATGATTGTGCCCATTGGAATTACGGAAATCCCAGAGGACTTTGGACAAGGCTTGTCTTAGCGAGTTGTTACGCGGATAGCATTTTAATCCGTACTAGGTTTAGACATGATGCATGCATAGTTAACATCAGAGTGGGGTTTCTATAAGATTCTAGACTGGTACCCTCAAGCGGACAACTTGAGAGGGAAAGGAACGGAACCATCGATTGCAACGCTGATCAACTAGTTTTACCGTAAATAAACCTTTCTAAATTTAAAGGATGATTTAGGAAGAGCGCGGACACTCATCAAGTGCTGCTATGGTATTAGTTACACACGAGTGGAATATGATGTAGAGCATTCTTTATGCAAAGATAAAATAATATGTTGTCAAGTATTTTTGCATGTTGAAAGTAGTAAATGCAGTATTGAATAAACATAAAGACATGAAAGAAAGAAAAACAGGGAAGAAGTTGGTTCACGTAATGAGAGAATAAAGCAAATAAAGGGGTAAGGATTGGGGAGAGACATGATATAGCAAATTTAAAAGATTTGGAGCAAGTGAACATGATCAGGAAATAAGGGGAAATGCAAGTTGTAATCGAATTAGGCGAAGAGTTGCATATGAGTTCATGCAAAAGGGAAATAAGGAAGAGGATGTGCATGTAGCAATAAAAGGGAAAATGGGAGCGGGATATTCAAGTAACAACGAAATAGCAAAGACAAGCTTATCGAGAGAGACTAATTCATGTAGACAAGTTCGCAATGGTAAGAGCCTAAAAATATCCCCAACAGAGCCGCCATGCTGTCGCGCCCCTTTTTCTTGCAAAATCGGGTTTCAACACGTGACAACTCTTTTAAGGAAAGATTTTAAAAGAGAGAGTCGCCACCTAACAGATTAAGGTGCGTTAAGGCACCTATTTGCAGATAACTCTGTCTAACCAATTTGCGTCACCAAAGATCGGGTAAGGGCTCAAAATTACCTCGAAGAGAAGGTGTTAGGTACTCTTCAAGGTCCACAACTGTGGGTCCTGGCTGTTACGCCCCGCAATATTACGTTAATATTACGTCCCGCAGTATTATATTACAACGATATTATGCTCTGCAGTAATATGTTACGATGGTATTACCCTTTGCAGTAATATATTACGATTGATGTTACGTCTTGCAGTATTAAGTTACGACAATGTTGTACCCGACAGTATTACATTACGGTGATATTACGCTTCGCAGTAATAAGTTACGACAGTATTGCACCCTATAGTATTACATTACGGTGATGTTACGCTTCGCAGTAATAAGTTACGACGATGTTGCACCCTGCAGTATTTTACATTAAATTTGTCGTAAGGTAATTGACATCAGTCCAAGGAAAAGATTATTTGGGGATTATAAGGATTATGCTATTTCACAAGTGATTGGTAAATTCATGAAGGTGAAAGGGGGAGCAAGTCTAAGAAAACAAATTTTGTCAAAGTTTGGCATTTTGGGATAAAATACGGCCCGAGCTAAAATACCCGGCATTTATGGACTAGTGCCATACAAGGTACTACATGGCCATGATAGTAAGATGTATAAGGTATGTTAAAAGAGAATAGTATTTAATTAAGTTGAGATAATTATTAAATTATGCGGGTAATAGATTAATTACCGGGTAACAAAACATTACCCAGTTAACTAATAAGTGGATAAAAAAAATTAACTAATATCCCACCTCCACCCCACGTGGCAAGAAGCCACAAAGTTTGAACTGACTAAGTAGTCACTTGGCCAGGTGTCTAGTGTGTAATTATCAAAGTAATAACTCAAGTCTTGATAAGATTTCTATATCTTATCCATAACCTTTAGCAAGAATGCCTTGAAATGGCTTAAAAAAAGACCAAGATCTGCCTTTGGCATTAAAAGCCAAGGAAGTTGAAAACGTTCCATTTTAAATCAAAGAAGCAGAACCTTATTCTTTCCAAGGAACCAAAAACGCAATTCTTCCAAAATTTCAAGAAACCAGAGACGTATTCCTTTCAAAAATCCAAGGAACAAAAAAACGTTATTTCATTCCAAAACTTTTAAGAACCAGAAGCAATTTCGTCTGTGAATTTCTAAGAAGCAGGGGCAAATTTTGCTCAATCAACGAAGGTTTTCTAACGGAATATTATACGGAGCTTTCCCTACTCCAGGTATGTTAAGGTCCTCCCTTCTTTCTTTTGGCATGGTCCATATGACACTGAAAAAATGAGCAAACACACAGTTTCAATAAATTACGCTATTCATAGAAATAGTAGGGGTGTCTATATTCTTGATTCCCTATGAAAAATATTATTATCTTCTGCTCGTGGGTCTCCAAATAATACGCAGTTGAAAAAATTTATCTGGAAGGAATATTGAGATTATTACGTATTTTTCATACATTTCATACATGTGCATTGACCCATGACCAGATGGCGTTATATACGTGTATATATGTAAATATATGTATATGGGATATGGGAAAAGGTTACGGCGTTATATACGCACCACCACCTGATCAGCTGGTATATGTTGATGATGTTGCCCACAGTGGCTGAAATATGATTCAAACGGCGTTATATACGCGTATATATATATGGGATATGGGAAAGGTTATGGCGTTATATACGCACCACCACCTGATCAGCTGGTATACGATGATGATTTTGCCCACAGTGGCCGATATGATATGATGGGATGCCCTAAGAGGCTGATGATGTTATGAAACATGTACCTATGCACGACATGACATTCATACGCATATGCATGACGCTAAAAGTAATTTATGATTTACAAAGTTATTTAGACTTATAGGTTGAGTCATGTACTCTATATTTCTTCCACGTCTCTTATGTATTTATTTATGTACCTTACATATTCGGTACATTATTCGTACTGACGTCCCTTTTGCCTGGGGACGTTGCGTTTCATGCCCGCAGGTCCGGATAGATAGGTCGAGAGCCCTCCAAGTAGGCTATCAGCTCAGCGGGAAATGTTGGTGCGCTCCATTTGCTTCGGAGTTGCGTGTTTGGTTAGTATGATTTAGACGTGTATTGTTTGGTGTGGCGGGACTCTGTCCCGACCTTTATGATATTTATGTACTCTTAGAGGCTTGTAGACATATGTCGTATATATAAAAGATTGTACGGCCTGGCCGGCCTATGTTTTGAGTTTATAAAGGATCATGTTGTCCTATTAGGCCCGTATGTCATGTGTATATAATGATATAATAAGAAAGATACGTTACGTTGGTACTCGGTTGAATAAGGTACCGGGTGCCCGTCGCGGCCCATCGGTTTGGGTCGTGACACCGGCCGAACTCAATTATATAAATTAGTCTATGTGATCAAAGATAAGAAAACAAAGGGATTTGGGGAGTTCATTATTAAACACAAATAATTGATTGAAAGGCAAGGTGGGGGGGGGGGTCCTAAGTTTTTAGCCTAAAGGATCACCTCGTGCAACATAAATAATACTTCGTAACTCCCTTGGGACGGGTTGTTAATCATATTAGTCAGCGGGCACAGACTATCATCTCCTACTACCCAATTACTATCATTAAGTTGTTTACCTAAAGCGCACTAGTCGATTCTAAGTCGTATCCTACGCGCGCACTACCGTCCCATGCCTATGGTCCAGGAGGCGTTTGGACCTCTATCTCAGGTGGTTCTAGACTTTAACTTAGGCTGCTCAAAAATGAAAAATACTAGGCGGCATACAAAAACACTTTGTACTTTCACTTATAAGCAGATTGGGCTCAAGTTGGCCTCCGCACATAGACAACAAATGGACACAAGTCAGATTAACAAAGCGAGTTGCTGATTTTAATAAATTGAAGTTGCCGAAACCTATAGGCTAGACCTCTACATGAATCTGGATTTAATGAGCGAGCATTTTACAATCTCTGAAACCTACATAGTTGCCTATTGATTACAGGTATAAGAGATTAAACCTACAGGCATGATATCTAGGCATTTTATGCAATAATTGATAATGGTGATCACTGATTATGTTCAGAATTAGTTATTTAAGTCCTATAGGCATGGTCTGTATAATTAAAACTGATTTTAGATCTTATAAGCATGGTTTCTATTAAAACTGATTTTAGATCCTATAAGCATGATTTCTATAATTAAAACCGATTTTAGATCCTATAGGCATGATTTCTATAACTAAAACTGATTTTTTTCCTATAGGCATGATTTCTAACAAGCAGGCATAGAACATATTTGAACCACGTGAAGAACCTATAGGCAGGATTTCTACAATGACTGAAAAATAACACGTTTTGAGCAAGGATAAAATACCAATAGGCATGATTTCTACAATAACTGGAAAGTAGCACGTTTTGAGAAAAGATAGAATACCTATAGGCATAATTTTTAACACATGATAGCTGGACATGTCTGAACATAATAGCATATATTAAACAGGTAATAGACCTATAAGCAGGATCTTTACCCATTTCAGTGCAAGTATAGGATAAAAGCCCTTTCCGCAATTTCACTAATACCCCAAAATATTATTACAAGAATTATTACATACCCAAAATGAATAGAGTAAATTGTAGAAATAAGTTACTATAGGGAGCCTACAGCAGGCCCAAAATATACCTGGCCAGGCCAGGCCTTTATTCTCACAATTCACCGCAGCACCAAAGTTACATACTCATAGACATAAAGCAACCAGGAATTGAATGATTCCCCCAGTAGCTTAAAACGGAATTGAGCATATAGAACCAAGACCCCAGTGTGTCAGAGTTCCCAAGGGCTCCAAGAACCCAGGGCAATGCTCACGCTAGGGAGATTAGATGATAGAACCTGAATAGCCTTGGCTTTCAGCCGGCTAAGAATAAGAACTCAAAAAACCCAAACAACAGGTGAAAGAGAAAGGACTAAGGTTGAGGGATAGGAATTGAGGGATTTAAACAGACACGACCAATTTGAACAGTTGAACAAATCACAGAACTTAAAAAGCAAGCTTAATGTAAACTAAGAAATAGGTTCAACACTTAGCAAAGAAGCAGTCATATGCTAAAAAGAGAAAGTGAAAAGAATATATTTGCAGGATTGACTGGGGTATCATACATAGATGCACATTACTAGACACGTTGAAATACGGTTGGAAATTATGCTAAGTGTATAAGAAACAGGGCAGCATTGTGATAAGACAAGTAATCACAGAAGGAACAGGGCATCATGTTAGCAAAAGGGCAAGATCACAAACACATAACATATGCTAGAACATTTCTACAGAGATTCTGGACAGAATGAAAGGTAGACTCATGTCAAATAGCAGATATGGGCATTCCAGCATTGTTATAGAGGTCTAATTAACAGAAGATAATCCAGTTTGTACCAAAAGTTCAGCCTAACACCTTAAAGTAACAATTCAAAACATGCTGAGATAATTGTATTAAATCACAAGCAAACACTAAAGGGGTGGGTGATCAAGTGAGCATGCAGAGTGACATAATGATAGAGAGGCAAATTATGACTAACACTGAAAGTCTTGACACAGATTACTACAGGGATTCAGGGGGTAAGTGAATAAACATGTTCATAGGCATTCAAGAGTCAATACACTAACTGCATAGGCCATAAAGAAGATTAAGATTACCCAATTAGGCATAGATAGACTCAAAACTAGTAGCATTAAGAGTGATTAAGTGTAGAAGTCAACAGAGTGAAGCTTAAAAGTAAACTAAGAACGTATTAGGCTAGAGATTCAGAGGTAAGAACACATAAGGATGAAATTACGAAAGTCAAGTAACTCACCAATTAAACGAAAAATGCAAGAAAGAACAAACCCATAGTGTTCTGAACGTCAATGAGGAAAAACCCAGAATTTAATAGCCTTGGCTTTTTGCCGATCAAAACCGAAGTATAGAACAAAATAACAGAGTAAAGTTTTAGATCTAGTGAGGTTATAGTGATTCCAAAGTCTGTATTAAAGGGGAATGGGTAAGGGGTTTATATAGTGTAGAAATCGAGCAAGTAAACTTGGCAAATAAATTATTCTGGCACAAATAAGGAAAAAATATTCTGGAATCAATTAGAATTGATTTTAAGGCACAAATCAAGGGATTCAGTAAATCAATAGGAAAACACACAAATAATACCAAAAATCATTTTTAAGGCAAAGAATAAAGTGGAAAAAGGAAAACATAAGGAAAAGAGTAGTCAAACACAGAAAAGGAAAAGTATCGGTTGAGAATCGGTAGGGAACAAAGGGTGATTCAAACCCTAGTTGACAGAAGTCGAAGATTGGCTAAAAATCTCGGCTAATCGGACCCATATAGCCATGATCGTGAAGTATATGGACGAGATTCATGTCTAGATTCAAGCGGTCAAAAGGGAAATGGCCGGAATCTGGGATAGGGTACTTGCCATGTTTAGGCAAGTACTAGGAGATAGTATATATTCGTAGGAGATGGCGGTATAACACACAAAGGGTAAGAAAATCATGGAAAATCCATGTTTGAGACGAATTCGGCGAGGTTTTTGAGAGGCGGCTAGGGTTTCTGTGAGAGGGAGGGTTTGAGAGAATATGAGGGCGGCGTCTGAGATGGAATGGGTTAGGGTTTGGAGGTTTTGGGTTAATTAGAAGAGGGAGAAGGGATGTGGGATGTTGATATTAAAAGATCAACGTCTGGGATTTAAAGGTGAACTGGGCGGATTTAATAAACGGGTACCGACCGGGTTATTGGGTTTGGGGTCGTTTGGTTTGGGCTGAGGTATTGGACTAGTGTATTGGGTAGTTTTAGGTCCGAATTTGGGTAGGAATTTAGGCTAGGTTTTAAATACCCAATATTTAATAAATAAATAATTTATAAAAGTTATTAATAAATATCAAAAATATCATTTGTGTACTAAAATGATTAAAAGTAATTACTTAAAAATATAAAAATATAAAAGTCATTTTGTCACGACCCAACCCCGGTCGTGATGGCGCCCAACATACTGCTAGGCAAGCCCGACCATTTAATCAACCTTAACCGATTAATCACAGTGAATAAGTAAATTTTCACAACTAGAATACCAAGTTAAATGTGAAATCCTGAATTAGGTGCTAACATTCGAAAAATCCAAAATATAAAATACTAACCAGCCCACAGAATCTGGCGTCACAAGTCTGAGCCTCTAATGCATGAGTATTAACCTACTACATAATGTTTTTCTAGAAATGTGAAAAATAAATAAATAAAATAGAAGGAAGATCAGGACTGCGAACGCCAATTTGCAGCTACCTTGAATCTCCCGAATGTGATGCTAGGCGAAGAAGATCTCACTCAGCCTCAGTGGTTGCACCTGAATCTGCACACAAGGTGCATGGAGTATTGTGAGTACTTCCAACTCAGAAAGTAATAAATATAAATAAAGTCTGAGGATAAGAAATCCTAAATAAACACAAAGCAAAGCTAT